>NW_016807388.1:610730-666229 GCF_001698545.2 Rhinopithecus bieti | reverse complement strand
TCTAGTTTAGAATATTAAAAATAGCTTTCAGTTTTTTCTCCATACCTTTCCATTTTTTCCCAATATTTCTAGTGATTTTCTATTCAAAATAATATATTTAAAGGAAATTCAAAAGGAGATGTATTTGGGGAATATATCTCATTAATAAATGCAATAAAACATTAAATATCAAGAAATAATCTTAAAAGAATTGTATATAACTGCCCTAGAAATCACATTATTTTCCTGAGAGATAAATGGAGAATTAAGAAAATGAAAAGGTATTTTGTGGATAAAATATATAAGCATTCCTCAATCTAAAACTCAACATCACACTAAATGGAAAAAAACATTACAAGCATTCCATTAAAGTCAGAAAGAAGAAGCAAGACTTTCATTTGCATTGCAATAAAGTATATAATATTTTGAAAGTTTCTGGTTCATGTCATTTGATAAGAAAAAAGGTTATTGAATGGCTACAGGAAGTTCTTTAAACAGAAAGAAAATGACTAAGTATCTTGGACCATCAGTAAAAAAACATGGCAACTAAAATATCAGTAAATACAATAGACTTCCCTTCTCCTCTTGCATTTTCTAAATTATGTTTGATAGCGAAAGCATCACCAAAATTATGTTTGATGGTGAAATGTAAAGGAGGTATGTTTTCTACATTACACTCAAATTAGTAAAATGATACCAGTAGACTGTATAGACTGTTAATATAAATCATATGTATACGTATATATAATGTAATGTCTAGAGCAAAACGTTAAAATCTATACAAAAGACATACCACTATATTAAAATCAAAATAGAATTCTAATGAATATTTAAGCAATTCATAGAAGAGAGAAAAGTCTCAAATCAAAATTTAAGCTCTTCAAGAACCTACAGCAAGAAGAGAAAAAGTCAAAGCAAGCAGAAGGAAAGAAGTAATAAAAAGAGAAGCAGAAATCAATGAAATTGAAAAGGCATACCTACATAGAAAATCAATAAAACAAAGACTCATTATTTGAAAATGTCAATAAAATGGACACAATTTGCAAAACATCTTGCAAGATGAACAAAGGAAAAACAGAAGTAATAAGTTACCAACATCAGGAATGAAACAGGGATAGCAGCCTAGACTGCAGATTTAAAAAGCAAAATAAGGGAATAATAACAAACAACTCTACACATATAAATTTAACAATTAAGATGAAATGGACTAATTCCTCAAAAAACATAAACAGCCACAGTTAACCCAAAATGAAATAAATAACTTAAGTAGTTGTATAGTTATGAAGGAAACTGAAATTGCAATTTTAAAAACTTTTGAGAAAGGTAATCTCCAGAACTAATGGTTTCACTGAAGAATTCAACCAAATAGTCAATTAGGAATTGACATCAATCGTACACAATCTTTTCTGGAAAATGAGAGAAAAAAAAACTTCCCAATTTATTCTGTAAAGCCAATATTAACCTTATACCAAAATGAAATAAAGATATTACATAAAGAAAATTCTAGATCAATATCCTTCCTGAATACAGATAAAAAATTCTTAAATATACAATCATGTCATCTGCAGAGACAATTTGACTTCCTCTTTTCTCAATTGAACGCCTTTTATTTCTTTATCTTGCCTGATTGCCATGGCCAGAACTTCCAATACTATGTTGAATAGGAGTAGTGAGAGAGGGCATCCCTGTCTTGTGCCGGTTTTCAAAGGGAATGCTTCCAGTTTTTGCCTATTCAGTAGGCAAAAACCCACTNCCAGGTTTTTGTATCAGGATGACGCTGGCCTCATAAAATGAGTTAGGGAGGATTCCCTCTTTTTCTATTGATTGGAATAGTTTCAGAAGGAATGGTACCAGCTTCTCTATGTACCTCTGGTAGAATTCTGCTGTGAATCCGTCCAGTCCTGGACTTTTTTTGGTTGATAGGATATTAATTATTGCCTCAATTTCAGAACCTGTTATTGGTCTATACAGAGATTTGACTTCTTCCTAGTTTAGTCTTGGGAGGGTGTATGTGTCCAGGAATTTATCCATTTCTTCTAGATTTTCTAGTTCAATTGCATAGAGGTGGTTATAATATTCTCTGACAGTAGTTTGTATTTCTGTGGATCAATGGTGATATCCCCTTTTCATTTTTTATTGTGTCTATTTGATTCTTCTCTCTTTTCTTCATTTTTAGTCCTGCTAGTGGGCTATTTTGTTGATCCTTTTAAAAAACAGCTCCTGGATTCATTGATTTTTTTGAAGGATTTTTTGTGTCTCTATCTTCTTGGAGTTCTGCTCTGATCTTAGTTATTTCTTGTCTTCTGCTAGCTTTTGAATTGGTTTGCTTTTGTTTCTCTAGTTCTTTTAATTGTGATGTTAGGGTGTCAACTTTAGATCATTCCTGCTTTCTCTAGTGGCCACTTAGTGCTGTACATTTCCCTCTACACGCTTCTTTAAATGCGTCCCAGAGATTCTGGTATGTTGTGTCTTTATTCTCATTGGTTTCAAAGAACATCTTTATGTCCGCCTTCATTTAGTTATTTACCCAGGAATCATTCAGGAGCAGGTTGTTCAGTTTCCATGTAGTTGTGGGGTTTTGAGTGAGTTTCTTAGTCCTGAGTTCTAACTTGATTGCACTGTGGTCTGAGAGACAGTTTTTTTATGATTTCTTTTACATTTGCTGAGCAGTGTTTTACTTCCAATAATGTGGTCAATTTTAGAATAAGTGTGATGTGGTGCTGAGAAGAACGTATATTCTGTTGATTTGAGGTGGAGAGTTCTGTAGATGTCTATGAGGTCCACTTGGTCCAGAGCTGAGTTCAAGTCCTGAATATCGTTGTTAATTTTCTGTCTCATTCATCTGTCTAATACTGACAGTAGGGTGTTAAAGTCTCCCACTATTATTGTGTGGGAATCTAAGTCTCTTTGTAGATGACATGATTGTATATTTAGAAAACCCCATTGTCTCAGCCCAAAATCTCCTTAAGCTGATAAGCAACTTCAGCGAAGTCTCAGGATAGAAAATCAATGCGCAAAAATTACAAGCATGCTATACACTAACAACAGACAAACAGAGAGACAAATCTTGAGTGAATTCCCATTCACAATTGCTTCAAAGAGAATAAAATACCTAGGAATACAACTTACAAAGCATGTGAAGGACCTTTTCAAGGAAAACAACAAACCACTGCTCAACGAAATAAGAGAAGACACAAACAAATGGAAAAACATTCCATGCTCATGGACAGGAAGAATCAATATCATGAAAATGGCCATACAGCCCAAAGAAATTTATAGATTCAATGCTAACCCCACCAAGCTACCACTGACTTTCTTCACAGAATTGGAAAAAACTACCTTAAATTTCATATGGAACCAAAAAAGAGCCCACATAGCCAATGCAATCCTCAACAAAAAGAACAAAGCTGGAGTCATCATGCTACCTGACTTCAAACTATACTACAAGGCTACAGTAACCAAAACAGCTTGGTACTGTTACCAAAACATATATATAGACTAATGGAACAGAACAGAGGCCTCAGAAATAACACTGCATATCTACAATCATCTGATCTTTGACAAACCTGACAAAAAACAAGAAATGGAGAAAGGATTCCCTATTTAATAAATGGTGCTGGAAAAACTGGCTACCCATATGCAGAAAACTGAAACTGGATCCTTTCCTTACACCTTATACAAAAATTAACTCAAGATGGATTAAAGATTTAAATATAAGCCCTAAAACCATAAAAATCCTAGAAGAAAACCTAGGCAATGTCACTCAGGATATAGGCATGGGCAAAGACTTCACGACCAAAACACAAAAAGCAATGGTAACAAAAGCCAAAATTAGCAAATGGGATCTAATTAAACTAAAGAGTTTCTGCACACCAAAAGAAACTATCAGCAGAGTGAATAGGCAACCTCCAGAATGGGAGAAAATGTTTTCAATCTATCCATCTGACAAAGGGCTAATATCCGGAATCTACAAAGAACTTAAACAAATTTACAAGAAAAAAAAAGACAACCCCATCAAAAAGTGAGCAAAGTATATGAACAGACACTTCGCAAAAGAAGATATTTATGCAACCAACAGACGTATGAAAAAATGCTCATCATCACAGAGAAGTGCAAATCAAAACCACAATGAGATACCATCTCACGCCAGTTAGAATGGGAATCATTAAAAAGTCAAGAAACAACAGATGCTGGAGAGGATGTGGAGAAATAGGAATGCTTTTACACTGTTGGTGGGACTGTAAATTAGTTCAACCATTGTGGAAGACAGTGTGGCAATTCCTCAAGGATCTAGAACTAGAAACACCATTTGACCTAGCAATCCCATTACTAGGTATATACCCAAAGATTATAAATCATGATACTATAAAGACACATGCACACATAGGTTTGTTGCGGCACTATTCACAATAGCAAAGACTTGAAACCAACTCAAATGTCTATCGATGATAGACTGGATAAAGAATATGTGGCACATATACACCATGGAATACTATGCAGCCATAAAAAAGCATGAGTTCATGTCCTCATGAAGCTGGAAACTATCATTCTCAGCAAACTATCACAAGGACAGAAAACCAAACACCACATATTCTCACTCATAAGTGACAGTTGGACAATGAGAGCACATGGACACAGGAAGGGAAACATCCCACACTGGGGCCTGTCAGGGGTTGCGGGGAGCAGGGAGGGATAGCATTAGGAGAAATACCTAATGTAATTGATGAGTTGATGGGTGCAGCAAACCAACATGACACATGTATACCTATGTAACAAACTTGCACGTTGTGCACATGTACCCCAGAACTTAAAAAAAAAATTCTTAACAAAATACTTACAAATAGAATTCAATAATATATGAAAAGAATTTTACAACATTTATCTCAAGGATGCAAGACTAGCTCAATATTCAAAATCCAGTCAATGTAATTGACCATTCTAACAATTCTGAAAAGAAAATCACAATTACAGTGTTCTTATATAACATAGTTCTAGAAGTTCTAGCCAGTACAATAGGCAAGAAAAGGAAATGAAAAGGGTACAAAACACAAAGAAATGAAACCGCTTCTATTTGCAGATGACATGATTGTCTATGTAGACCATCTATCTCATAGAATTCACCAAAAAAAAAACCCTCCTAGAATTAAAAATGTGAGTTTAGCAAAGCAACATAAGATAACCGCTAAAAATATAAATTGTATTTCAATATACTAGCAACGAAAATGTGCACACTGGAAAATGATTTATTTATTTTTGTAATATCATTTAAATTGCTCAAACAAAGCTTAGCTATAAATCTAACAAAACATGTACAAAACATGTAAAGGACTTGCATTCTGAAAACAACAAAATGATGATGAAAGAAGTCATAGAAGATCTAAATAAATTGAGACATACCATGTTCATTGGCTGAAATATTCAACATAGTAAAAGTATCAATTCTCCCCCAAATTAATATACAAGTCTAACACAATTTTATCAAAATACTAGTAAGAAATTTTTAAGATTTACAATATTATTCTAAAATTTATATGGAAGGTAAACGAACTAAAAGAGCTTAGGGAATTTTAAAAATCTAAAGTAGGAAGAATTTGTCTACTTGACTTTGAGACTTATTATATAGCTACAGTAATCACAACTTTGCAGCATTGCTGGAGGGATAGACATAAAAATCAATGAAAAAAATGAGAAACCAGAAATAGATCCACATAAGTACACCCATTTTTTTTTTTTTTTTTTTTTGACAATGGTGCAAAAACAATTAACTAGAGAAAAAATTGCCTTTTAAACAAATGGTACTAGAGCAATTGAATATCACAAAGAAAAGAAGGAAAAAAGAGACAGGAAGAAGGGAAGGGATGTAGGGAGAAAGGAAAGAAAGGGAAAAAAGAACAAGGAAGGAAAGAGAGGGAAGGAAGGAAGAAAAGAAAGAAATAAGGAAGGAAGAATAATACTTGACATAAGTCTCATCTCTTATATATAAAAACTCAAAATGAATCCCAGTAAAAAAGACTAACAATCCAATTAGAAAATGGGCAAATGATACGAAAAGACCTTTTTGCCAAACAGAATACACAGATGGCAAAGAAGTACGTGAAAATATGTTACATGTTTTTGCCATTAGGAAAATGCAAATTAAAACTACACTGAGGCCAGGTGTGGTGGGTCATGCCTGTAATCCTCAGCACTTTGGAAGGCTAAGGTGGGTGGATCGCTTGAACCCAGGAGTTTGAGGCCAACTCTGGCAACATAGTGGGACCCCTGTCTCTACAAAAATTGCAAAAAATAGCCAGGTGTTGTGGTGTGTGCGTGTATTCCCAGCTACTTGGGAGGCTTAGGTGGGAGGATCACCTGAGCCAGGGAAGGTGGAGGCTGCAGTGAGCACTGATTGCATCATTGCATTCCAGCCTGGGCAAGAGAGTGAGATCTTGCCAAAAAAAAAACAGCACACTCCACATTGAGATATAACTACACATTTATCAGGATGCCTAAAATAAAAGCTAAATCACTCATACATTGCTAGTGGGAATGTATCATGGTAGAGACACTCTAAATACCTATTTTGCCATTTCTTTTTTTTTCTTGTAATTATACTTTAAGTTCTAGGGTACATGTGCACAAGGTGCAGATTTGTTACATATGTATATATGTGCCATGTTGGTGTGCTGCACCTATTAACTCATCATTTACATTAATTATATCTCCTAATGCTATCCCTCCCCTCTCCCCCAAAGCTAAAATGCAAGTACCATGACTCAGTAATTACACTCCTGGATTTAGCCCAGAAAAATGAAAATTTATGTTCACACAAAACCTGTCACAGGAATGTTCATAGCCAACCCCAATCCAAAAATCTACACACTATATTATTCCATTCATATAAAATTCTTGAAATGATAAAATTATAGAAATAGAGAACAGATTAGTAGTTTGAGGAGTTTAAAGGTGGATAGAGGAGGAGAGAGTGTGTGTGGTAGAAAAGGGCAACGTGATAGATGGACCCCGGTGATAGCAGAAATATTCTATAACTTGACTGTACAAATGTCAAGATATTGTCATATTAGCCTACAGTTTTGCAGGGTGTTACCGTTGGTAGAAACTGAGTAAAGGATAAATGGAATTTCTCTCTTACATCTTACAATTGCATGTAAATTTACAATGATCTCAAAATGGAAAGTGTATTTAAAAAAAAAATACTATGCAATGGCCAGCAAATGCAATTGTGAACTTAGACTGGATCCTGGATGGAAGCCCAAGCCAAACATCCATCTCTAAAGGATATTTGAAGTACATTTGCAGAAATGTAAATATGGGTGTGTATTGGATAATGTTTATTATATAAGTTAAGTTTTCAAGTGTGATAATTATATTATAGTTACATAGAAAACTCTCCTTGTTCTTAGTTGTATTAGTCCATTTCACACTGCTAATAAAGACATACACAAGACTGGGCAATTTATGAAAGAAAGAGGTTTATTGGACTTACAGTTCCACATGGCTGGGGAGGCCTCACAATCATGCTGGAAAGCAAGGAGGAGCAAGTCACATCTTATGTGGATGGCAGTAGGCAAAGAGAGAGCTTGTGTAGCGGAACTCCTATTTTTAAAACCATCAGATCTTAAGAGACCCATTCACTATTATAAGAACAGCACAAGAAAGACCCACCCCCATGATTCAATCATCTCCCACCAGGTCCCTCCCACAACACTTGGGAATTATGAGAGCTACAAGATGAGGTTTGGATAAGGACACAGAGCCAAATCATATCACTGCACCCCAGCCCCTCCCAAATCTCATATCTTCACATTTCAAAACCAATCATGCCTTCCCAACAGTCCCCCTAAGTCTCAGCTCATTTCAGCATTAACTCAAAAGTTCACAGTCCAAAGTCTCATCAGAGACAAGGCAAGTCCCTTTACCTATGAGCCTATAAAATCAAAAACAAGTTAGTTACTTCCTAGGTACAATGGGGGTACAGGCGGCCAGGCGCAGTGGCTCAAGCCTGTAATCCCAGCACTTTGGGAGGCCGAGACGGGCGGATCACGAGGTCAGGAGATCGAGACCATCCTGGCTAACATGGTGAAACCCCGTCTCTACTAAAAAATACAAAAAACTAGCCGGGCGAGGTGGTGGGCACCTGTAGTCCCAGCTACTTGGGAGGCTGAGGCAGGAGAATGGCATAAACCCAGGAGGCGGAGCTTGCAGTGAGCTGAGATCCGGCCACTGCACTCCAGCCCTGGCAACAGAGCAAGATTCCATCTCAAAAAAAAAAAAATGGGGGTACAGGCATTGAGTAAATACACTTGTTCTAAATGGGAGAAATTGGCCAAAACAAAAGGGCTAAAGGGCTCATGCAAATCCAAAATCCAGCAGGGCAGTTAAATCTTAAAGCTCCAAAATGATCTCCTTTGTCTCCATGTCTCATATCCAGGTTATACTGATGCAAGAGGTGGATACTCATGGTCTTAGGCAGCTCCGCCCCTGTGGCTTTGCAGGGTACAGCCTCCCTCCCAGTTGCTTTCACAGGCTGGTGTTGAATGTCTGCAGCTTTTCCAGGCAAACAGTGCAAACTGTCAGTAGAGCTACCATTCTGGGGTCTGGAGGATGGTGGCCCTCTTCTCACAGCTCCACTAGGCAGAGCCCCAGTAGGAACTCTATGTGGGGGCTCTGACCCCACATTGCCTTTCCACACTTCCCTAGCAGAAGTTCTCCATGAGGGTCCCACCCCTGCAGCAAACTTCTGCCGGGGTATCCAGGAGTTTCCATACTTCTTTCTGAAATCTAGGCAGAGGTTCCCCAACCTCAGTTCCTGACTTCTGTGCACTTGCAGGCTCAACACCACATGGAAGCTGCCAAGGCTTAGGGCTTGCACCCTCTGAAGCCATGGCCTGAGCCATACCTTGGACCCTTTTAGTCATGGCTGGAGCAGCTGGGACACAGAGCATCGAGTCCCAAGACAGCACACAGCACAGGAACCCTGGGCCAGGCCCACAAAACCACTTTTTCCTCCTAGGCCTCTGGGCCTGTGATGGGAGGGGCCGCCGTGAAGACCTCTGACATGCCCTGGAGACACTTTCTCCATTGTCTTGGGGATTAACCGTTGGGCTCCTCATTGCTTATGCAAATTTCTGCAGCTGGCTTAAATTTCTCCTCAGAAAATGGGATTTTCTTTTCTGTTTCACTGTCAGGCAGCAAATTTCCAAGATTTTATGCTCCATTTCCCTTATTTTTTTCTTTTTTGAGATGGAGTCTCTCTCTGTCACCCAGGCTGTAGTGCAGTGGTGCGATCTCGGCTCACTGCAACCTCCGCCCCTCTAGGTTTAAGCAATTATCTGCCTCAGCCTCTGGAGTAGCTGGGATTACAGGCACGTGCCACCATGCCTAGCTAATTTTTTTGTATTTTTAGTAGAGATGGGGTTTCACCATCTTGGCCAGGCTGGTCTTGAACTCCTGATCTCATGATCCACCCGCCTTGGCCTCACAAAGTGCTGGGATTACAGGCATGAGCCACCGCACCTGGCCCACTTCCCTTATAAAACTGAATGCCTTTAACAGTACCCAAGTCACCTCTTGAATTATTTGCTGCTTAGAAATTTCTTCCACCAGATACCCTAAATCATCACTCTCAAGTTCAAAGTTCTACAAATCTCTAGGGCAGGGGCAAAATGTATCCAGTTTTTTTTGCTAAAACATAACAAGAGTCACCTTTGCTCCAGTTCCCAGTGAGTTCCTCATCTCCATCTAATACCAACTCAGACTGGATTACATTGTCCATATCATTATCAGCATTTCAGTCAAAGCCATTGAACAAGTGTCTAGGAAGTTCCAAACTTTCCCACATCTTCCTGTTTTCTTCTGAGCCCTGCTAATAAAGGCATACCCGAGACTGAGCAATTTACAAAAGAAGGAGGTTTATTGGACTCTCAGTTCCACATTGCTGGGGAGACCTCACAATCATGGTGGAAGGCAAAAGACACATCTCACATGGCAGCAGACAACAAAAGAGAGTTTGGGCAGGGAGACTCCCGTTTCTAAAATCATCAGATCTCGTGAGACTCATTCACTATTGTGAGAACAGTACAGGAAAGACTTGCCCTCATGACTCAATCATCTTTCATCGGGTCCCTCCCACAACATGGGGAAATTTGGGGAGCTAAAAGATGAGATTTGGGCCAGGCACAGTGGCTCAAGCCTGTAATCCCAGCACTTTGGGAGGCCGAGGAGGACGGATCATGTGAGGTCAGGAGTTCGAGACCAGCCTGACCAACATGGAGAAACCCTGTCTCTACCAAAAATGCAAAATTAGCTGGGCGTGGTGGCATGTGCCTGTAGTCCCAGCTACTGAGGAGGCTGAGACAGGGGAATCACTTGAACCTGGGAGGCAGAGGTTGCAGTGAGCCGAGATCATGCCATGGCACTCTAGCCTGGGCAAACAGAGAAAAACTCCAATTCCAAAAAAAAAAAAAAAGATGAGATTTGGGTGGGGACACAGAGCCAAACCATATCATTAGTTTAATGAAATATTTAAAGATAACATGTAACAATGCCTGCCGCCCCTTACTCTCAAACCATTCAGAAAGTATAAACTGGAGAAAGGGAAGTGGGAGGAAAGAAGGAAAGGAAAGCAGCCTCCATAACCAATAGCGATAAACTTTGTCCCATATTTTAAGAGTTAAGATCTCAACTAACAAAGTAATCTTTAATGTCTCACTGGCCTGGACAAACACAGCAATTCCTTTTTACAACACTAATGTTTTACTTTCTTAGATAAAGTTTGTAACCCTTTTATATATCTGATATGTTTTACTGGATAGATACTGTAACCTTTTCAAATACATGTTATCACTACATTTGAATAGCCTTTTTCAGCCAGGCACCATGCCTCATGCCTGTAATCCCAGCACTTTGGGAGGTCGAGGTGGGTAGAACACCTGAGGTCAGGAGTTTGAGACCAGCCTGGCCAACATGGGGAAACCACATCTCTTCCAAAAATACAAAAATACAAAAAATTAGCTGGGCCTAGTGGCACGTGCCTGTAGTTCCGAGGCTGAGACAGGAGAATCACTGGAACCCAGGAGACGGAGGTTGCAATGAGCCGAGATCATGCCACTGCACTCCAGCCTGGGCAACAGAGTAAGACTTCATCTAAAAAATAATAATAATAACAATAATAAATAGCCTTTTTCCAGTTTGTGAACATATGACTCACATTTCCCTCTTGGCTGAATGTCCTTGGGTCTCATCTTCTCCACTGCAATGTCAGCAAGAAAACAAGGTGATTCTTTGAAGTGGCTTTAGATTGCACTCCTGTCAAAAGAAAGCTTGTGATGTTGATGAATTTAGGAACTGTGGGATAGTGGTCCTCAAGTCCTGGCAGGTAAGCTCTTCCTTCCTTTCCCAATGTAGTTCTTATATAAACAGCAAGACTATGTTTTAAATTTTAAAATTGGTAATCAATTTAAATTTAAATTCCAATCACAGTGGCTATTTCAGAAAGTAGAGCCAAGTTTCAAAATGGTAAGGAGGACGTTTTTACTTTTTATTTTATAATCTTCTGTAACATGACTATTTTCTCTTACCTGTGAATTTGAATTTCTTTTTAAAGTTGTGGGTGTGGGTTGGTGGGAGAGCGTGGAGGGGTTATGTTCATTTGGTTTTTAAGACAATACTCAATCTCAGAATCCTGGAGAGAATAAACAGGATGATACCAAGAGCCAGATGGAACACAAATTGATACCTTTCTGAGAAGTCATTTGTAACAGGAGTCATAAATATTCACAGCCTTTGGCCTTCCAATTTCCCTTGAAGGAATCCTTCTTACAGTCATAATTTAAAATGCTGACAAAGATTCATGCAAAAAAGTTCATTGGCACATTATAAATGCAAAGGCAGAAGAAATAACCTAATGTTCAACCTTAGAGGAATAGTTAATTTAAGTGCAGTTGTATAGATAGGAAACTGTATATTCTTTAATATTATCCTGAAACATTTGATCACAAATAAAAATGCATGATGTATTTGAAATAAATATAAGTGACTTTAAGGGTAATGCAACTAAAGCTGTTGAATTTCAGTTTCCAACTGTGTTCCAATTTCTAATATTTTATTTCCTCTCTGGAATATGATTTTTTGGCACTTCCCTACCTTAGTTTTGAGGGATTTCCTATCAGAAAACACACCTGTCTGGTCATGGCTAAAATTCTTTGTTGCCCATTGATTTTTAATATTGACCCTTTATATCCCTACCTTACTGATGCAGAAAACAACAAAAAAAATGTAAATGGTCCTTAATAAATGCCTTAAGAAAAAATTACTACCATTATCACCCTCAAATAACCATTTTAGAAATCTTCTAACGGGCATATATCAAATCTTCAAAGGTCATTATTTATTTAACATAGTTGATATCCCCTACAGACTCTCCTTCAGGAAAGTAGTAGCATTAGCTCATTCCGAACATGAACATTACTTGGTTATAAGAAAGCAAACACTCTCATGTTGTTTGTTAAAGCAATGTTCTACTTAGCAAATCCACGAAGAAATCTGTTTTGTTCTGGCAGGAATTGGGATGAAAGTGACTTTTTGGTGGATGCATTCTGCAAGTTCAATTTGAAATTGAAAGTTATTTTATTCTTAATAATCACAAGGTATTAACAAGCACACCATATGAGAGAGGCAAACGTGGGCAAAGACTGCAGGAGTCTGGAATATGTGTCCTACTATATGTGATAGAAAACTAAAAGGTATGATAGCATTAACAAAACACACTCAAAAACACACACACACACTTACACAAACCTTCCATTTCCTTCTATACTAAAGCCATTTGTAATTTACCTAATTTTGTCATTTTAATAAACCTCATTGTAGGCTGATTCTACTCTAAACAATTTATATATTCCCCCCACCCCAAAACATTTGCATTTAGTTGTTTGGAACAAAATATACATTCTTTCATAGAAACAATGTTATAAATTGGGATTAGTTTTCCAGTCAGCCTCACAAGAGACAATTTGGTTCATATTGTATCTAAAATATGTTTGCAATGAAAATATGCAATTATTGAAAATAATACTGTTGCATAAAAGACATTATTTCAACTACCTTGTGGGCAATTCAAGAAAACTATTCGTGATTTAGTGTCCTTTTCGGGAAATCATATCACAAATTCAAATCAGGAACACTGGAAACAAATATCCTGTTTTTCTCACCAAGTACAAACCTCAGTTTGGGACACTTCCTCCTGTCCTGCCTCAGATTCTCTGTTTTGCTGCTGCTGCGAGAGTCTCCACACCTAGCAGCCATCAGCAAGATACACAAACCAGGTTTTTAAATTCAGACACTTCCTAAACAATAAACCTCCAACTGTTTCAAAATACAGATTAAACCAAAAGCTTAAATATATGTTTTGGGGCTGGGTGCGGTGGTTCACACCTGTAATTCCAGTAGTAAGTAGCAAAGTCAAACAAAGGCACATGCTCCAACATAGATAAATACTTATTAGGTGAACATGTTAAGCAATGATATTGAAAGGACATGTAGGCATCCTTTTGCTTTATTTCAGGTTTTGGGTGATTTTAGTAATTTTTTAAAATGTGTCCAGAAGGGAAGGTACAAAGAGAATTCATAAGGTATTATTTACTTTGGTGAATTAATCTGACCTTTAGCTCAGTTCAAAAACTGATTTTACCGGCTGGGTGCGGTGGCTCACACCTGTAATCCCAGCACTTTGGGAGGCCAAGGCGGGCGAATCACGAGGTCAGGAGATCAAGACCATCCTGGCTAACACGGTGAAACTCCGTCTCCACTAAAAATACAAAAAATTATCTGGGTGTGGTGGTGGGCACCTGTAGTCCCAGCTACTCTGGAGGCTGAGGCAGGAGAATGCCGTGAACCTGGGAAGCGGAGCTTGCAGTGAGCCAAGATCGTGCCACTGCACTCCAGCCTGGGTGACAGAGCGAGACTCCATCTCAGAAAAACAAACAAACAAACAAACAAAACACAGATTTTTACCACACCATGTGCCTGGGCACTAACTCGGCTCACAAGAAACATATATGCAAATCAGACAAAAGCAATTCATTTGCATTAGAACTATAATTCACAAGTAGATCATATACTTACATCCTCTGGCTGGTACATTTTTCCCCCCAAGGAAAGCAGTTAATTGGGTCAATTTATCATCTCAACGACTGCTTGATGAACAGTGGCAAAATTCAGAACAAAATTGACTCCAATGCAGTGGATATGTGCCCACATCCCCTTTCTTCAGAATTAAGAAATAAATAGACTTATTCCTTTATCCAAGAGCAGGAAAAATGAGTGTGGCTACAAAAAAGCCTACAGTTTTGATTGGGATTTGGGAAAGACAATGGAGAAGGAGGGCACATATTTGTACTCCTTGCTAGTAGATGGGCTTTACCAAGGAAAACTCATTGTCTTGGAAAATTTGGAGAACTTTTGTAGGTTTCAATGTGATTTCTAAAACTAAACTTCTGCCTCCTGGTGGCTCAGACTCTGCTTCTAGCCTGGACAGTCGACAACCAAAGGTGCATCTCCAAAGCCTGCCATTACTCTGTGCAATCTCCCGGGGGGCCTCCCTGCACACATCCATATGTCCACACACCTTCCCTTCCCTCTTTGTCACCCCCTCCCACTGCCCTGCCCCTCCACTTCTTAACACCTCCTCCCTCCCCTGCTTTAAGCATTTTCCCTCATGTTGATGGAGTAGGGTAGTGGGGAGGATGGAGAAGAGGGTGGAATGGTGGGGGCTGACGAGAAACTTAGGACACTTGGAGTGTATTTTAAGGCCAGAATCCTGTATTCAGAAATATCCCTTCATGTACTCCTTTGGCTTCATTGAGCTGCTGTTAGCAATTGTAAAATCATTTAATAATTCAAAGATTGTGACATCAGGCCATCTCCAAAATGTCTGCCTTTGAAAATGGGCAACCAGGGGGAGATTTTGATGCAGTGCACCTCCTCTTCCAAACAGCTGTCACGCTGGATCTCTGACCTTGCCTAGGTCCCATCATATCTAATTCCTCTTTCCCCTTTTAATTAACTCATTCTTTCTTGGTCTATACTTTCATAAAAGGTTAGTATATCTAAGTTCTTATTCTTGCTTCTGGCACAAGAAAGATTCTGATTCTCAGGTGTTTTTGTCCAGATTGCATGTACCAGGTTGCATTTCTTCTCTGAACACACAGTCTCTCTAGGTTGTGTGTCATCTCCTTAAAACTAGCCGGGCACAGACACCCTCTGGAAAGTTTTTTGTCCCCTCAGGAGTATGCCCACTCTGATCTAAAACCTGCTGCTTTAGTTCCTTCTCCCTGCCTCAACCACACTGACTTTAAGGCCCTATATTATAAATGTAGTTTATTTTAGCTTTAGGGCCTTTGCAACAGGTGTTCCTTTTGCATGGACCACTCTGCTTAAAGATCTTTGCATGCAGAAACCATCACTCAGGTTTTTAGTTTAAATCTCTCCTTCACAGATGAGTGGTGAGTGAGGGAGTAAAGCTGCATCTGTATTTACAGCCACTCCCCATCCTCACATTACTGCCTGAGCTCCACCTCCTGCCAGATCAGCTGTGGCATTAGATTCTCATAACAGCACAAACCCTTTTGTGAACTGCACATGTGAGGGATCTAGGTTGCACACTCCTTATGAGAATTTAATGCCTGATGATCTGTCACTGTCTCTCATCACCCCCAGATGGGACTGTCTAGTTGCAGGAAAACAAGCTCAGAAATCCCACTGATTCTACATTATGGTGAGTTGTATGATTATTTCATTATATAGTACAATGTAATGATAATAGAAATAAAGTGCCCAATAAATGTAATGCATTTGAATCAACCTAAAACCATCTCCCTGCCCCACACTGGTCAGTAGAAAAACTGTCTTCCATAAATCCAGTCCCTGGTTCCAAAATGTTTGGGGACTGCTGCACTGCTGTATCTCCTGAGCTAAGAACAGTGCCTAACCCATTCTAGTAATTATCTATTGCTGGGTACCAAATTACCCAAAATTTAGAGCTTAAGACAGCATTTACTATATCACAGTTTTTGTAGGTTCCAGCTTAGGGTCTCTCATGAGATTGCAGTCAAGATGTCATCTGATGGCTTGACTGGGGCTGGAAGATCCACTTCCAGGATGACTCACTCACAAGGCTTTGGCAGAAAGCCTCCACAATTGTTGGGATATTGGCAAGAGGGCTCAGTTGCTCAGCAGCCTTTCTAAAGGGCTACTAAACCTCAGGACAGGGCAGGGGTTTCCCTCATAGCAAATAAGAGAGAGCAAGACAGAAGCTGCAATGTCTTCTACAGCCCAGTCTAGGGAGGAACATTCTGTCATTTCCACAATATCCTGTTGATATGGTTTGGCTGTGTCTCCACCCAAATCTCATCTTGAATTGTAGCTCCCCTAATTTCCACATTTGGTGGGAGGGACCCAGTGGGAGATAATTGAATCATGGAGACAATTTCCCCCATACTGCTCTTGTAGTAGTGAATAAGTGTCATGAGATCTGATAGTTTTATAAAGGGAAACCCCTTTCACTTAGATCTCATTCTCTCTCTTGTCTGCTGCCATGTAAGACATGCATTTTGCCTTCCACCATGATTGTGAGGCTTCCCCAGTCACGTGGAACTGTGAGTCCATTAAACCTCTTTTACTTTATAAATTACCCAGTCTCAGGTATGTCTTTATCAGTTGTGTGAGAACAGACTGTTACATGAGGAGCCCTATGTATGCAAACTACACATGGGCATAAACACCATCTTCAAGGCAGGCTGCCACACACACTTATAATGGTTGTTCAATAAGTGTATTTTGAGCTAATGAATTGTGCCATAATTTTATAATTCGACTTGTAGGGAGTCATCTTATTTCCAAATGTTTGGGGAAGTTTTACCTTCCCAACTCTACCCTCAGCTGTGTAAAAGTATATCCCATTTCATTTTTCAAACAGGATGTGAGAAACAGCAACCCAGGAATGATATTGTCTTACTTCAGTTTGTGCTGCTATAACAGCATAACACTGACTGGGTAATTTATGATGAACAGAAATTTACTGGCTTAGTTCTGGAGTCTAGGAAGTCCAAACTCAAGGGGTTGGTATCTTGTAAGAGCCTTCTTGTTGTGTCATCCTATGGTGGAAGAGCAAAAAGAAGGCAAGAGTGAAAGAAAGAGATGGAGAGAAAGACAGGGCTGGACCAAACCTGTCCCTCTATAAGGAAACTACTCCCAGAATAACAAATTCACTCGCATGATAATGCCATTGATCCATTCATGAAGAGTGTCCTTCCATGACCCAAATACCTTTCATTAGGTCCCAGCTCCCAAAACCACCACATTGGGGATCGAGTTTCCAACACATGAAATTTAGGGGACGCATTGAAACTATAGAAGATACGGAGACTATATTTTTATTCACATTTGATTTACTTATAAGGACAACTGGACAAAATATTTTAAATTATTAGGTTGATACAAAAGTAATTGGTGTTTTTTCCATTAAAAGTAAAAGCAAAGACCACAATTATTTTTGCACCAACCTAATAGCAGCTTTTCAGGAAACTTGATCATTGTGGTTGCTGTATATAGGTAACCTTACTAATAGGAATATTCAATTCTTTCCATCTCTGTAGAACTTCCTAGTTCGCAAGGTATCTTTCCATGTGACCTCATTTGAACTCATAACAGCTCTGAAAAGAAGACAGGATAGATTTCATGACAACTCTATAGATAAGGACATCTGACCAGGTCCCAATTCCAGTGAGAGGCAGAAGCAGGAGTAGAACTTTGGGTTTCTTATTTCTAGTATCAGGAAAGACTTCAAGAAAGAACTATGCATAAAGTAGGCTTAGCTATGCAGCAGAAAAGACAATCCCAATATCTCAATGGCTTAAGTCCAATGCAGGTGGGTTGACTTTCCAAGGCAACTGCCCTTATACATCAACTGTGTGATCCATCTCTTTCCTCTTGTAGCTGACCTTTGCTTCTTGGTTGCACACAGGGAAAAGAGTCTTGCAATGAAAATAAAACGCTTTGACCCAGGAATGATATGCATCCTTCTCCTCATAGCTCACAGGCCAGAACTAGTCACGTGGCCCTGCCTGATTGCAAAGGGAAATGGTATTTGTAAGTTTCCTGTGTGCCCAAGGCATGGATGAGCACTAAAACTCTCTCCTATATTGAATAAATTGGATTTGAAGACGTAGGAAAAGGCCCCTTGAAGGCACTTATGAAAACGATGTAAAGAAACATACATAGAACACCTAAACTTTTTGAAAGCCTGGTGCTGGGGTCTCTCACAATAGACTTTTATTACTATATCCTGACAAAAGCCTAGTAAGGTAGACATTATCCCCTTTTTTATGGTTTTTTGGTCATTGCAGTTCACAGAGGTTATGTAACCTGCCCCAGAGCTCACATTAAGAAGTGGAGGGAACTCTGATTCTCTTGCTCTTCCTTTTCTCCAGCTCTCAATTTCATATAATGATCTTTTCTGCCATCCCGTAAGAGATTTAATTTTATAAGAGGAGCTTCTAGGGAGGGATACACAAAGGCTGGCAATGTTTTATTTTTTAAAGCTGGGTGGTGAGCACACAGATGTTTGTGTTCTTTTTACGTCTTAAGTATTTCAAAATACAATCTTTTAAAAGGGGTTGATAGAACCTGAGAACCAGGGATAAATTCTTCTTTAAAAAAAGAAGCATTTTTAATGAATATTGGCAGCCAGAAAGTAGGACATACAGTATTGGTAACATTTATTGAGCCCATACTATGTCATAGTTTTGGGTTTGTCTGTTTGTTTGTTCCTTGAGACAAGGTCTCACTCTGTCACCCAGGCTGGAATGCAGTGGTGCAATCATGGCTTACTGTAGCCTTAACTGCCAGGGCTCAAGCCATCCTCCCACCTCAGCCTCCAGAGTAGCTCACACTACAGATGTGCACCACCACACCCAGGTAATTTTTAAATTTTGTGTAAAGATGGGGTCTCACTATATTGCCCAGGCTGGTCTCAAATTCCTGTCCTCAAGTGATCCTCCTGCCTCAACCTCCCAAAGTACTGGGATTATAGGCATGAGCCACTCTGCCTGGCCAGATAGTTTTAAATAATTTCTTTACATATTTTATCTCATCCAACAACACTATGAGGTAGATACTATTATTATCCCCATGTTAATACGAGATGAGAAAACTGAAACAAGTACAGATTAAGTATTTTACCTGAATCACACATTTATTAAGGGAAAAACTGGACTGGAACCAAGCATTCTGGCTTCAGGATACATACACATGACCACTATCCTGGAAAACCTCCCCTAAGAGGTGGACGATGAACCAAATACGCAGAGGTGGATGAAAATCTTTTGTGCTTCTCCAGCAAAATGCGTGGTACATTCCCTAGACGTTTATGACCAGTTAAACAAGGGATTTAAAATAGCTTTCCCATGACAGAGAAAAACAAAGGGCTGGTGTTGTTGGCAGGAAATTCAAAGAAATATTTAATGCAAGGGCTGACTCCCTTGGACCGGATGAAGGGGAAGAGCAGGTAATAATAGAGGGTTCTATGGATCGCGGAAACTTCCTGGGCAAGGAAGGTGGAGCTGGGGAGGGATTTAAGAATTCCTGAAGGTCAAGCGATCTAGCCCAGCTGAGGTTTTCTCCTGCTGGGATAGGAGTGCTATAAAAGCGCAATTTGGGATTACTACTGTCATTGCTGCTCACCAAATTAAGTTATTCGGGGAGTGATCTTGTCGTCGCCATCCCCATTCCAACACACACCCATTGACATACTCGGGTTTGGCTGTGCGGCGCAACGAATTCCCAGGTGGGACACGCGAGCTGGAAGAAAGCCAGGCGGCGGGGCGGAGGACCCGCCGGGCCAGCGCCACAGCCCGCCTGGAGGATCACCGCCAGGGGGCACTCTCGCCGAAGTTGGCCGCTCTGTCTCCTCCCCCACGGGCTCCCTGCCCCTCGCTCGCCGCAGCCAGCAGAGAAGGCGGAAGCAGTGGCGTCCGCAGCTGGGGCTAGGCCTGGGGACGGCTCGCGGAGATGGCGACGGAGCCCGTTAGACCCAGAGTTTGACGTCCCAGCAGCCACGTCTCGGCGCGCAGTGTCTGTATCCGTCCTCTACCAGCACCTTGGCTGAGCGGAGTCGTGCGGCTCGCAGGGGAGCCCTGTCCGCCTGGTTCGGCCTCCCTGCGCGCTTGAGTGGTGGGTCTCCTTCAGGCGCCTCCTTCTGGCGGCCGCAGCCTCGCTTCCCAGCGGTCAGGGACGCCGCCCCCCACCCTTTCGCTCTCGGCAGGTCGGGGACGCTGTCCCTGTCCCCTCGCTCCCCACCAGTCGGGGACGCCTGCCCTGTCCCTTCGCTTTTCACAGGTCAGGGACGCCGCCCCTGCTCCCTTGCTTCCCACAGGTCGCGGACGCCGCCCCTGTCCTCTCGCTTCACGCTGGTCGAGGACACCGTTCCCTGCCCCTCGCTTCCCGCTGGTCGGGACGCGGTCTCTGATTCCAGGCTTCCCGCAGGTCGTGGACGCAGTTCCCTGTCCCCTGACCTCTGCTCCCTGGGCCGCCTCTTCCTCGCTCACTCCACCCCCTGAAAAACCCCGCGTCGCCTTCCTCAACCTTGCTCCCCTCACTCCGCTTTTTCCCCTTCCCAGGTAAGGAAATTGCGTCCTGCAGTTTTCCGCTCCTTGGAACAAACACTTGCTTAAATTTTTAAAAAATCCTTTACGTTCCTGGCGACTCCGTCTGTCACTGTCATGGGAAAGCTATTTTTGGATTCTCTGTTGAACTCGATAGAAGTCTCAGGCAGCGAGTTTAAAAAAAAAAAGGCTCAGATGACACGAATGTTTCCTCCCCCACCCCTGCACTCGGTAGTTCGAGCGACTGTTCCAGACGCCGGGTTGATAAAGCTGTTCCTAGTATTTGACTTTAGGGGAACTCCAGCAGAGTTAGGACTGTCTTGAATGTGAACAGAAAGCACCTAAAGTATTAGCAGCTTCGCTGTATGGTATTTGATTGTTTCTTTCTCTGGGAGCAGATTACTATTACTGAATGTCTTGTTACACAGGTTCCATATAGAAACGAGAAAAACTGGTAAAGAAATTCTGTGTTGGCCTTGTGAACTTGGCCGCTGTCATTTCATTCATTCTCTTTTGGTTGCTAGGGAAGGGAAAGGGGCTTTTCTGATTTTGAGGCTGAGAGTATAGGTGAGAACAATGTGGCCTCTTTTATGACTCTAGGAAGGAGTTGGGCATGTGGTGGGTACAGGATTACATCAGAGTTTCAGCCTGCATGCACCACATATTTCAGAATTGTAACATGAGGTCTTCTCTGTGATAAATTTGGGCATATGATGCCGATAAACTTTTGGCCACTTAGATTTGGAGAGAAGTTCAAATCCTTGCCTCCTGGAGCAGAATAAATAGTGCCCGGGAAGGGGAATGCCCCTTGAATTTGGATTCAAAGTTAAGGCACAACAGCTGAATATTTTGCAGCATCTCTTGGCCATTGGAGTATTTGTACATCTTCACACTTTAGAAATTTAAGAAGCTGGTAAACAGTTTCTGTTTCTAAAGCTAGTAGGAAATTAAAGGTAATTTCTCCTATTTACATGGTTTTTACTTTAATAAGTTACATGTTTACTCATGTATGAATTTCAGTTGACTTAAAATTGACTCATTTAAGACATAACCCGTTGACTTCTTTTAACTTGGCTCATATCTCCTTAGCATCTGCCTTGGAGGACAAACATTTTGTACATCATCCTACTTCCGCCTCCCCCAAGACATTTTACAGTATTCTCCTTTGATGATAATGTACACCCAGACACTAATTTGTGAATTTAAATCATGATTTATGACAAGACTGTTTTCAGTACTACTCATTTTACAGTTGAAGTAAGTTAGCAGTAGTTACATTCCACAATATTTAAGGTAGTACTTATTAGATTTCACAACTGCAAAAGGGAATTACAATCAGGACACTCTTAACATACAAGTTAAGGAACGATTTATATTTGTTCCATTCCTTTATTAATTCCTGTAGAAGGCCACGTAAGTAAGTAGAATAGAGGCTGTAAGAAATTTTTATTTTAGGCCTGGCATAATGGCTCATGCCTGTAATCCCAGCACTTCGGGAGGCTGAGGTGGGAGGATAGCTTGAGACCAGCCTGGGCAACATGGCAAAACCTTGTCTCTACAAAAAATACAAAAATTAACCAGGCTTGGTGGCACACACCTGTAGTCCTAGCTACTTGGGAGACTGAGGTGGGAGGATCACTTCAGCCTAGGAGGTGGAGGCTGCAGTGAGCCATGATCGTGCCATTGCACTCCAGACTGGGCAATAGAGCAGGACCCTGACAAAATATATATATATTTTACAAAAACATATTCTTTCTTATGTAAAATCAAAGTTCTATCTCCAGCCTGCTTTTGTAGCAGCTCCTATGACACAGTAGGAGGTTAAAAAGTAAAAAAAAATCCTGAGAGAGCACAATATTTTCTGCATGCATGCCAGATCATCTTTTATTTCCTTCTGTAACTGACACAAAGCACTTTTTGTTCTTCTCTTAGTATTAGTTATCATTATAATTAAGTTAGAAAGGTGATTTTTCCTTAACTCATTGCGATCCTTAAAACTAAAGGGACAAAATGTTTTAACTTACCAAAGAAAGAGGAAACAAAATGCTAAGTGGCAGTCAAGAACTGTTTTAGCTTAATTTTCCGTTTATGTTCAATTATATGGAACTATATACTATGGACTTAAAGGGTGACTATGTGAAAAAGTTTATTTGGAAAATAGAAAGCTCTGGATTGCTTCTTAAAGCATGGAAAGTAATGTGAAACTTGAAGGCAAATAGATTTTGAACATGCTCACTTTTATGTCACACTGCATTCCTACAGTGGAGTTCCTTTTAAGGAGTTATAACTGATTAGACAGATTTTCTTAGGAACACATTAGCTATAAAAGGTCTCTTCAAACCTAAAGACCTTCAAGCCTTTTGAACTGGATTGGAAGCAGGCAGTGTATAGACCGTCCAATAAACAAAATTTTGAACTGGACATTTGGGCAGAAAAGAAAAGATACACCTAGCTTCATAATTTCTGCCTTTGTCTTCTGGCCAGCACTTGGATCTATGTCCTATAACCAAATAACAAATACTAATTTCTCAAAAGTGATTTTACTTTTAAAAAAATGGTTCAATACCTAATATTGTCAAGGGTAGAGAAAAATGGACTCCTGCGTATATACCATGCTTGTGGGAGTGGAAATTAGAATGTCTTTGACACATATTGGATAACCAGGATTATCTATCAGAAAGCTTAAAAAGTTACATACCCTCTGATCCAACAATTCTTCCTCTAGGAAATTTACCTAAGGAAGTAATTGGACACAAAAATAAAATGAGGTATACTGTATACCTCATTTTATAGCACTGGTTTTTTGCACTTCACGGATACTGCTTTTTTTTTCTTCAGCATGTTGAAGATTTATGTGAACCCTGTATTGTACAAGTCTTTCCATGCCGTTTTCCCAACAGCATGTGCTCACTCTGCATTTGTCTGTCACATTTTTGTAATTCTTGCAATATTTAAAACTTCATTATATCTGTTATAGTGATCTGTGATCAATGATTTTTGATGTTACTGTTGTAATTGTTGTTTTGGGGTACATGAACCACACCCATATAAGATGATGAACTTAATATGAGAGCTCTGACTGCTCCACTGACCAGCTGGTATCCTTACTGTCCCTGTCCTCAGGCCTTCCTACTCCCCTGAGACACAGCAATATTGAAATTAGACACAACAGTTTTGAAATTAGACCAGTTAATAATCCTGCAATGGCCTCTAAGTGTTCAAGTGAACCAAAGAGCCACAGGTCTGTCACTTTAAATCAAAAGCTAGAAATAATTATGCTTACTGAAGAAAGCACATCAGAAGCCAAAATGGGCCATTTAGCCAAGTTGTGAATACAAAGGAAAAGTTGTTGAAGGAAATTAAAAGTGGTACTCCAGTGAACTCACTAATAAGAAAGTGAGACAGCCTTATTGCTGATACGGAGAGAGCTGTAGTGGTCTGGATGGAAGATCAAACCAGCCACAACATTTCCTTAAGCCAAAACCTAATCCAGAGCAAGGTCCTAATTCTCTTCAATTCTGTAAAGTTGGAGGGAGGTGAGGAAGCTGCAGAAGAAAAGTTGGAAGCTAACAGAGATTGGTTTATGAGGTTTAAGGAAAGAAACCCATCTCACTAACATAAAAGTGGAAGGTGAAAGAGCAAGTGTTGATGTGAAACTACAGCACATTATCCAGAAGATCTAGCTGCGATCATTGATGAAGGTGGCTACACCAAACAACAAATTTGGAAAAAGATGCCACCTAGAATGTTCATAGCTATAGACAAGTCTGTTCCTGACTTCAGAATTTTAAAGGACAGGCTGATGACTCTTGTTAGGGGCTAATGCAGCTGGTGACTATGAGTTGACACCAGTGCTCATTTACACTTTTGAAACTCCTAGGGCCCTTAATAATTATACTAAATCTACTCTGCCTGTGCCTTATAAAGGTAACAACAAAGCCTGGATGACAGCGTATCTGTTTACAGCGTAGTTTACTGAATATTTTAAGCCCGCTGTAAAGAACTGTTTAGGAAAAAGAGATGCCTTTCAAAATGTTACTGCTCATTAACAATGCACCTAATCACCCAAGAGCTCTGATGGAGATGTTCAAGATTAATGTTGTTTTCATGCCTGCTAATATAACATTCATTCTGTAACCCATGGATCAAGGAGTCATTTAGACTTCCAAGTCTTATTATTTAAAGCATACATTTCATAAGGCTATAGCTGCCATAGAGAGTGAGTCCTCTGATGGATCTGGACAAAGTAAATTGAAACTTTCTGGAAAGGATTCACCTTTCTCGATGCCATTAAGAACGTTTGTGACTCATGGGAGGAGGTCAATATCTCAGCCTTAACAGGAGTTTGAAAGAAGTTGAACTTGAAAGAAGCCCTCATGGATGACTTTGAGGGGTTCAGGACTTCATTAGAAGTCACTGAAGACATGGTAGAAATAGCAAGAGAACTAGAATTAGAAGTGGAGTCTGAAGATACGACTGAATTTCTGCAGTCTCGTGGTAAAACTTGAACAGATGAACAGTTGCTCCTTATGGATGAGCAAAGAAATTGGTTTTTTGAGATGGAGTCAACTCCTGGTGAAGATGCTGTGAACATTGTTGAAATAACAACAAAGGATGTAGAATATTCTACAAACTTAGTTGATAAAGCAGTGGCAGAATTTGAGAGGATTAACACTATTTTTGAAAGAAGTTCTGAGGGAAAATGCTATCAAACAGCATCACGTGCTACAGAGAAATACTTCTTGGTAGCAAACTTCATTGTTGTATTTTAAGAAGTTTTCACAGCCACCCCAGCCATCAGCAATCACCAACCTGATCAGTCAACAGCCATCAACATTGAGGCAGGACTCTCTACCAGCAAAAAATATTACAGCTCGCTGAAGGCTCAGATAATCACTAGCAGTTTTTAGCAATAAGGTGTTTTTCAGTTAAGGTATATGCATTGCCTGTTTAGACATAATGTTATTGCACACTTAATAGACTACTGTATAGTATAAACATGACTTTTTATATGTACTAAGAAACCAAAAAATTTGTATTACTTGCTTTATTATGGTATTTGGATTATTGCGGTGGTTTGGAACTGAACCCAAACTGTCTGAGTATGCCTATATATGGGAATAAAGATAACAAAGGATATATACCCTAGTGTAGCATAACAGCATCATTTGTCCTCAGATTTGGAAGGTATAAAGGGGGCCCTGTACCCTATTTTATGACTCAGCTGTAGTGACTAGTTCTGCTATTTTCTGCTGTCTTGTCATTGTTTGCTTCCTTTCAATCTGTATGAACCTTCCCTAGGAGTCCACATCGGATATAGCAAGGCTATGGGAGCTATTTTTAACTTAGGGCATACTGTATCAAAACTAAATAAACCACAGCCAGGCACGAGGGTTCATGCCTGTAATCTCAACACTTTGGGAGGCCAGGGCAAGTGGATTGTTTGAGGTGAGGAGTTCAGACCAACCTGGCCAACATGGCAAAAGCCCGTTTCTACTAAATACAAAAATTAGCTGGGCGTGGTGGCAGGTGCCTGTAATCCCAGCTATTGGGGATGCTGAGGCAGGAGAATTGCTTGAACCCAGAAGGCAGGGGTTGCAGTGAGTTGAGATTGCACCATTGCACTCCAGCCTGAGCAGCAGAGTGAGACTCTGTCTCCAGAAAAAAAAAAAAAAAAAAAAAACCTAAACAAGTAAACTACATGCCAAGTTTCTTTAGTGTAATAAAATAAAGGCAAATAAATTATAAATGCAGCTTCATGGACAAATTGGTCAAAACATGGATAAAAGTAGTGTAGTGCAAAGTGCAAAGCTCCAAGGTCATGTAGACTTGGGTTCTGATCCCAACTCTGTTACTTATTAGTTGGGTAGTCTTGGGTAAGTTACTTAACCTTTTAAGCTCCATAACTACCACTTTGATAAGTGGCGATAACAAAACTTAAGTAAAATACTACATGAAGTTGTTGTAGTAACTCATTCTTACTGCCTGGCAGTGTTCTAAGTGCTTTGCACATATTAACACATTTAATCCTCTGAGTAACTCAGGTGGATTTTATTGTTAGAACCATTTTACAGATGAGAAAATTGAAGCACAGAAAGGTTATATAATTTGCCCAGCTCATAAATGGAAGAAAAGAGTTGAATTTGTATCATTCAATTCCAGCACCTGAGCTCATCACCACTTATTAGCACTGCCTTTCCAACCAGAATAGTGCCTCATTGTAGGTGGTCATCAAGTGCTACTGAGAATCTTTGAAAAGAATAAAAAGGTATTTGTAGTGGTAAAAGGATTGAGTACTCCTGTCTTAATCTTTGATTTGGTGCAGTGGCAGCAAGGAATTTTACGTAAAAGTGAGACAAGCAGGAGAATGTGACTGGAGGCCTACATTCTGTCTCTAGAATGATATCTGGCACATACTAGAAATTTTTTTCTAAAGTAATTATTTAAAATACAGATATGGTTACATGGGCTGTGAATTGCTCTTAAATATTAGCTTCTCACTTGTGAATACCATAATGGTTTAGAATTTGAGGGTATCTCCTCTGCTCGTGAAACCGATAGTTTTCCATAGGCAAACAAAACATCACTTGTTTTTCCAGTCATTAATAATGAAACATAGTCACTTGACCTGATTGAAGGCAAAAGGACATAAAATACACTTTTCAATTCTATTTTAATACCTAATAGAAATCTCCACACTGAGCATTTAGAAGTCCCTATAGAATTTTAGAGCTAGAAAAGAAACCAAGATCTAAATGCTTAAGTAACTTGCTCTAATCACGCATCTGACAGTGGCACATGATCACCTGATTCCTTGTGTACTGCTTTTCCTGGCACCGAGCTGCTAGTCATACTATTCCCTTCAGCTCAGGATACTTGAAGGAACTTCAACAACATGGATAAGTTCTTTAGCAATGCTTAGTGAACACTTACTGTATGAAAAATCTTGTGCTAAGTACTGAGGAAATGGAAATTAAAATATTTAGCTCAATCACAGGAAACAGACATATAAACAGATAATTGTGATATAGAAGAGTATTACAACTGAGGTGCTTCTCCCTTTTTAACTTTATATGCTGTCATTCTACTAGATCATGAACTTCTGAAGGGACCTAGCTTTCTTTGTGTGCTCCAAGTGATTTGCACAAATAATAATATATATTTATTGAAGGAGAGAATCAGGTAACTTATAATAGTCGTGAAAAAGCTCAAAACACTTTTAAAAGTTTTCTGTAAATTACAGCTGAGGTACATGAATTAAAAAGTGACTTGTATAGATAAGCTATGGTATATATGTGTGGGGTGTGAGTGTGTGCGTTTCTTATAAAGGCATTTTTTCTTGTTTCTACAGAGCAAGTGATAATCAAGTTACTATGAGTCTGCTAAACTGTGAAAACAGCTGTGGATCCAGCCAGTCTGAAAGTGACTGCTGTGTGGCCATGGCCAGCTCCTGTAGCGCTGCAACAAAAGATGATAGTGTGAGTGGAACTGCCAGCACGGGGAACCTCTCCAGCTCATTTATGGAGGAGATCCAGGGATATGATGTAGAATTTGACCCACCCCTAGAAAGCAAGTACGAATGCCCCATCTGCTTGATGGCACTACGAGAAGCAGTGCAAACACCATGCGGCCATAGGTTCTGCAAAGCCTGCATCATAAAATCAATAAGGTACGTGAGCATAAGAAAGAATGGTGTCCTATAACAGAACCAGATGCAGAGAACATTATTACATAGAACATGGAACATCCCAAAAGTAGTCTTACACATTAAAAGCTACTTAGGAAAAAAGAACAATGGACAGAAAATTGAGAAAGTTAGATTCTTATCCCAGTTTCCACTGTTTTGTGAAAAGTGACCTGAATCTCCTCCTCTCTTGACCCTTGGATAAGTAAGTAAATAATTTGCTACTTTTACTTAAAGCAGTTCTAATGCAGACTGGGGAGTGACTCTATGCTTTAAAGAAAATAGTATTTTTTAAATGTACCTTAAATTATGATGCTACTAGAGAAGGATAATCTCAACCACACAAAGAATACTGACTGTAAGCAATCAGTTATTGTGATTTTAGGCATGTTAAATCTTGCCTATTACCTAAAGTGTATGGTCAACTGTAAAATTACCAGTATTTTTAAAGAAAGTATTACCTGAAGGCTCTACCTTCATAATATATCCAAAATCCAGTCCCTACTCACTTCCTCCCTCTACCACCATCCTGTTGTGAATCACCACCAGCTCTCTAACAGGCCTCCTGTTTTCTATTCTTGCCTTCTTCCAGGCTGTTCTCAATGTAACAGCCAGAGAGAACCTAGTAAAATAAGTAAGATGGTGTCATCTCTGCTCAGACCATTGTAGCAGGGTATCTGAGAGTAAAAGCTAAACTCCTTATGACCCTGTATAATAGGCCCATGATTCATTTCCTGACCTCTTTTCTGCTGCGCTTTGTCCTTCTACCCATTCATTCCCTCTTTGCTATTCCTTGAACGTGTCACGCACACTCCTACCTTGGTGAGTGGCTTTAGCTCTTCTGTTTGCAACACTCTTGCCACAGCTAACCCCTTAACTCTTCCACTTTGGCTCAAATGTCACCTTCTCATAGGTCCCCTCACCACCCTGTTTATACCACAGTGTGGTTCCACCCTTCTTGCCAAACACTCCCAGTCTCTCCACCTGGCTCTACTTTTCTTTTTTCCCTTAGCACTTTCTGCCTTCTAAAGCACCAAAAAATTTATGTGTTTATTGTCTGCCCCACTGGATTATAAGCTTCTTGAGAGCAAAGTTTTAGATCTGTTTTATTTCTTGATTTTTCCCAAGTTCTGGAAATAGTGCCTGACCCATAGTAGATGATCAGTAAATCGTGGTTGCTTTAACCGAATGAAAGTACTTGCAATTTCCACGGAAATAGATACGTTTTACTGTAATTCAAAAGTACATAGGAATTTTTTAGGTGACTAAGGATTCCTATACAGGACAAAAAATTGGATGAAGGGGGGCAGATTTTATGTTCTTCAGTAAATAGCCATCTAGTTATATTAGTGAATTCATTGTAAGTCTGTCCTGGCAATTTGTTAGTCTCCAAAAAGTTTTTATCTGCCAACTTTTACATTAACTTTTCTATAAAATTTGAATTTAAGAGTAACTACATCCATACTCGGGACTTGGCTTAATTTAAATCACAAAAGGGTAATGTCTGTTGTTTCAATTTTGGGGAAAAATGTATTACACAGTGCTGACTTTACAAGATCTATTTTGGGTAGATTTTCTCAACCTCGACATTATTTTATTTTATTTTTTATTTTTTGAAATGGAGTCTCGCTCTGTGTCCCAGGCTGAAGTGCAGTGGCACGATCTCAGCTCACTGCAACCTCTGCCTCCCGGGTTCAAGCAGTTCTCTGCGTCAGCCTCCTGAGTAGCTGGGATTACAGGCACCCGCCACCACACCCAGCTAATTTTTTATATTTTTAGTAGAGATGGGGTTTCACCATCTTGGCCAGGCTGGTCTTGAACTCCTAACCTCGTGATCCACCCACTTCAGCTTCTCAAAGTGCTAGGATTACAGGCATGAGCCATTGCACCGGCCAACATTATTGATATTTTGGGCTGGATAATTATTTGTCATGGGAGAATGTGCTGTGTGTTGTAGGATCTTTAGCAGCATCCCTGGCCTCTGCTCACTGGATGCTATTAGTATCCTCCTTTCCTGCTCTTAGAAGTCCCAAAATATCCCCTGGGGGTCAAAATTGCCCCTAATTGCGACCGCTCTATACATGAGAGCAGAATTAAAGCCGCAACTTTTTTTTTTTTGATGCAGAGGTGTCACCTAGGCTGGAGTGCAATGGTGCAATCTTGGCTCACTGCAACTTCTGCCTCCCAAGTTCAAGTGATTTTCCTGCCTCAGCCTCCCCAATAGCTGAGATTACAGGCGTGCATGCCACTATGCCTGGTGAATTTTTGTATTTTTAGTACAGATGGGGTTTCATCATGTTGTCCAGTCTAGTCTTGAACTGCTGACCTCAAGTGATCTGCCCACCTCGGTCTCCCAAAGTGCTGGGATTACAGGCATGAGCACTGTGCCCAGCCTCAACTTTTTTTTTCTGTGTATAATTATTTTTATTTATGTTGTATTTAGGTAAAATGGTAGCATATTATGAATCATTAATTTTCCTGTAGGTAGAAATGTAGTTTTTTACCAGGTGTCAGCCATGCCCAGGAAGGTAGCTAACTTTTAGCAGCTTTTTAATAGCAAGATATTCATGAAAGTAGTGGGACAGTGGTCTGGGAAGGAAATACAACCCACAAAAAGAAGTCTGAGGCTTTTTTTTTTCTGTCTCCCCGTAAGCTTTTTAAAAATGAACATGTAGCGCCAGTGTTCTTAAAGGAACTGCTCTGAAATTTCTCATTGGGTTTGTCATTCAAGGAATCAAAGTGCATCTCAATACAACCCCATTGTCTTTTTCTGAGGATAGTGTTTTCCAGCATAAGAAAGAATAAACCACTGAGAAGCAGGACGTAGAGGTCCTTTAACTTTCTGTCACATTGGACCCTAGACATACAAATAAAGGAGGACTTTTGTTGCCTATTAGCTGGAGTGTTACAGTGACACTTTCAGAGCAAACTTTAAAATGTGACTTCATGGAGGTACTGCTAAGTGCTTAAATTTTTACTTATGACTGAGCAATTGCATTATAGACATGTTATTAGTACTGTGAGCATCTTTCTAGTGTATGGTATAGGTGTGACAACACAGAGGCCAGACGGCCAAAATTCCCATTCTTAACTTGCACTTCATTTTATACCAACCAGAATACCTTACTCAGCTAATTTTTCTCAAAAAGCTGGACTCTATCCTGCTGTGTAAAAATCCCTTCGCTTTTGATAGGCTATCAATATGCTGCTAGTTGTACTCATTTCATAAAAGAACAGTTTATTTTGGTGACGTGCAATATAATGTGTTAAATTGTTTTTTCCTTCTGAAACAGTAAATGGAGAATTTATATATGGCGAATTAAAGTTGTTTGGATTTTCTAAAGTGAATATTTAAATCTAGTTGTATGTATTTTCTGTTAGGGATGCAGGTCACAAATGTCCAGTTGACAATGAAATACTGCTGGAAAATCAACTATTTCCAGACAATTTTGCGAAACGTGAGATTCTTTCTCTGATGGTGAAGTGTCCACATGAAGGTTGTTTGCATAAGATGGAACTGAGGCATCTTGAGGTATTAAAGTTCTTTTCTAGCTGTTAGCGCATGTATAAAAGGAAGTTCCTACAGAATAGGGACTTTGCTATGTCCATCTGTGTATTGCCAGTACCTAGCATATGATGATTAGTTAATAAATTCTTGCTGAATTAATGCCAGTCCTTTAATTATTGAATATAAATATAAGTAGAAACCAGAAATACACTGTTTTATCTACTCTGGCTTTGCCTAGCAGTAATTTTTTTAAAAAATCAGTATTGTTTCATAAACTTTTTTGGTGAGTTTTATCTGCAGTAAACCTGAGGAGCATTTTAAATACAAGTGTTGGCCAGGCAGAGTGGCTCACCCCTGTAATCCCAGCACTTTGGAAGGCTGAGGCGGGTGGATCACGAGGTCAGGAGTTCGAGACCAGCCTGACTAATATAGTGAAACCCCGTCTCTTACTAAAAATACAAAAATTAGCCGGGCACGGTGGCATGCACCTGTAATCCCAGCTACTCAAGAAGCGGCAGCAAGAGAATCACTTGAAACCAGGAGGCAGAGGTTGCAATGAGCCAAGATCGCACCACTGCACTCCAGCCTGGGCAACAGAGTGAGGCTCCGTCTCAAAAAAGAAAATACAAGTGTCACATTTTAATCTTAAAACTTCATTTTTGTCATTTTGAAATAAGCGCTAAGTCCCAAGTAATCATCTCAGTATCCTCATTATACTTTTTTCTGTTTTTCTAAATTGTGCATTTTATTATGAACTAAATGGAATACTCCTATAGTTTGAGATTAACTGAAACAATCAGATTATAAAATAATTTGCTTTTAAACTAGATAGATCAATTATTAACTTGGTGATTTTTACCAGAAATTAAATATTATTAATGTTATATTTGAAAGTAAATGTTTAAGAGGGCTATGCTACTTGCTCCTTTTACTTACTAGCTCTTAAAAGAGAGTGACCTTTTTGACACAGTAATAAATTGATAAATGGGAAATCTGACTTCTTTCCAACTCTCTGCCCTATTTGGATGCATGAACTTGAGAATTCACATTCCTTGTATAAATTTGCAATCCATGACCATTTGAAAAAATTCACTAAAGACGTTCACATTGTGAATGGTTCTGTGGTGTGCACTAGACAAAGTAGGTTCAGTAGCCTGCTGAAAGAGAACAGTATATTATTAGGAGAGATTATATGTAGAAGACTTCAGAGTTGGCTAATACTAATCCATTATTTTTTTATTATAGGATCATCAAGCACATTGTGAGTTTGCTCTTGTGGATTGTCCGCAGTGCCAACGTCCCTTCCAAAAATTCCATATTAATATTCACATTCTGAAGGATTGTCCAAGGAGACAGGTTTCTTGTGACAACTGTGCTGCATCAGTGGCATTTGAAGATAAAGAGGCATGTACTAACTTGGAGTTGTTAAATTCACTACTTCGTAAAACATTGTTCTTCAATGTGTACTTGAGGGGGTTAGCAGTAGATAAGGATGTGACTCCAACTCTGAGTCTATATTGTCAATTTTGGGAAAAATGATTTTTAAGAAAAGGTTCAATAAGCCATTTTAGTTTATAAGTATAGAATTTGTATTTGCGTGTCTTTCTTAAAAAACATTTATACCAGTTATCACTATTGTAGATAGGCAAGTAACAAAACTTCTAGGAAAGGCATATGCCGATCAGCTTTCACGCGTGATGTTTTAATGACCAATTTTGGATTGGAGACAAACAAGTAGAATAATTACTGCATAAGATCTATACAAAATTATTTTGAAAAAGAGAATGGGTTATAATTATTACGAAGAATAAATCAAACCCACAAAGTATGTTCCCTTGATACTTCATCATGCTGCATATATAAAATGTATTTAATGTATTTACATTTACTTCTCATTTTGTACGTTCTATTTAAATTTAAAAGTTTATCCTTTTTTTTTTTTTTTTGAGATGGAGTTTTGCTCTTGTTGCCCAGGCTGGAGTGCAATGGTGTGATCTTAGCTCACCGCAACCTCTGCCTCCTGGGTTCAAACGATTCTCCTGCCTCAGCCTCCTGAGTAGCTGGGATTACAGGCGCGTACCACCATGCCTGGCTAATGTTTTTGTATTTTTAGTAGAGATGGGGTTTCTCCATGTTGGTCAGTGTGGTCTCCAACTCCTGACCTCAGGTGATCCGCCCGCCTCGGCCTCCCAAAGTGCTGGGATTATAGGCACGAGCCACTGCACCAGGCAAAAGTTTATCTTTTAAAAAGAAACTTGATGGTGCCTAACAGCATCATGATTATAGGACAATTTTTATATTCAGAAACAGATAGATTAAGTAGACTTGTATTAATATTGCCAATAAAAAAGCTAACACTGAAATCTAAGCCCTTGATCCCTATCCTATGTATACTTTTATAAAATAACAACATATAATTTATGTTCTTTTGAGATGGAGTTTCACTCTTGTTGCCCAGGCTGGAATGCAATGGCGCAGTCTCGGCTCACCGCAACCTCTGCCTCCTGGGTTCAAGCAATTCTCCTGCCTCAACCTCTCACGTAGCTGGGATTACAGGCCTGCACCATCACGCCTGGCTATTTATGTATTTTTAGTAGAGATGGGGTTTCCCTATGATAGTCAGGCTGGTCTCAAACTCCTGACCTCAGGTGATCTGCCCTCTTTGGCCTCCCAAAATGCTGGGAGTACAGACGTGAGCCACCGCGCCCAGCCCGACAACTTCTTTCTAAACTTTAGTAAATTGGATTGACTTAACCTGGAAGGCTAATTATTTCTTAGCACATCAACTAAAGTTATTATATTCTAGAAAATAAGGCTCACCCTTGTGGGGCATATGAGAACCTGAGCACCAAATCCTCATGCCCTAATAAAAGATTTGTTCTTTAACTCTACTGACAAGAAATTTTAATTAAATTGTCATGCTGTTGCTGAAAATTTTGGAAAAGATTGCCTTTGGAGAATTATAGCCTCGGCAGATGATGTCCAAAGTAGTTACAGATGCACCACCTCAGGATAAAAGGAAGGAATTTGAAAAATTATTTTTTATATACTACCCTGCTCTTTTAAAGAGCTGGAAGGTTGAATGAATCTCATTATTACACTGGGAAAGAGAAAGAAAATATCCTTTATATATTACTCTCACTTTCACTCACTGTTGCTTTATACAAATTGATGTCCTTATTTGTTTATAGTGAAAATTGCTTTTATCAAAATTAGTTGTTTTCACTTTTCAGATATTCTCATGCTTTAATTATATTTCTCGAATAAAATTTAGATCCATGACCAGAACTGTCCTTTGGCAAATGTCATCTGTGAATACTGCAATACTATACTCATCAGAGAACAGGTATTACTCATTTTCATAAATTATTATTTTCATAAAACAGCTTAAAGAAGTGAGTTAGGCTTTTAATTGAAAATTTAAATCNTCACTTTCACTCACTGTTGCTTTATACAAATTGATGTCCTTATTTGTTTATAGTGAAAAATTGCTTTTTATCAAAATTAGTTGTTTTCACTTTTTCAGATATTCTCATGCTTTAATTATATTTCTCGAATAAAATTTAGATCCATGACCAGAACTGTCCTTTGGCAAATGTCATCTGTGAATACTGCAATACTATACTCATCAGAGAACAGGTATTACTCATTTTCATAAATTATTATTTTCATAAAACAGCTTAAAGAAGTGAGTTAGGATTTTTAATTGAAAATTTAAATCAATAAGGCAAAGAAATACAGATTGAAGAAGTATTAGAGCTGTGTGAAAATTTTTTATATTAATTAATATAAATAATAAATACTTTAAAGAAGAACAAAACATCCAGCCCTTTTAAGTACTTAGAATTCCTAAGTTATTAACATCATACCTGTGCTTTTGTATATTCATAAAATTCCCAACAAAACCAATTTTAAGATAAAATAATCAAAAGTAAGGGTCCCCATTTAAAGAAAGAAAAAACTAAGATATATATCTATTTACACACCAGGAAATGAGGCTCTCAAGTGTCCACAGATTGGCTGAAAGAATAAGAAAGAACAATGAAATAAAGGAAAGTAGTTCTGTTCAGTAGGAGAATATTAATTGAAGCTGTAATCCCTGAGGCATACAGGGAAGTTTGCAGATTTTCAGGACCTGTAGCCCTTCTGTTCAGTTGTCCTGTGGGCCACCGATCGGGCATCATTAGAAGTAGTAACTAAAACAGAAAATTATATGGTGGGGTTTTTTTGTTTTTTTGTTTTTTGAGATAGAGTCTCATGCTGTTGCCCAAGCTGGAGTGCAGTGACACAATCATGCCTCACTGCAGCCTCAAATTCCTGGCTCAGGCTGTCCTCCTCCCTCAGCCTCCCAAGGAGCTGGGACTACAGGTGTGCACCACCATGCCTGGCTAATTTTTTATTTTTTTAGATTTTTTGTAGAAATGGGGTCTTGTTATATTGCCTAGACTGATCTCAATCTCCTGAGCTCAAGCAGTCTTCCCACTTTGGCCTCCCGCAGTGCTGGAATTATAGGTGCAAGCCACCAAGCCCAGCCCAAAGACTGTTTTGACTATTAATAGAGAAAGGAAAATTCCATCTGATTGCTGTCTTCTGACATTTGGGGAGTTTTCCCACAAAACATGAATATTAACCATTAAATATTTATATACCCATGAAATCTGTAAACCCAGAGATCATTATTGACGTACCTTACTGAGAAGCAGCAAGCAAAACCTGTCACTGGACAAGTTTGTTAACCTTAAAACTTTTTCATTGGTTTGTTGACAGTCTATTAATTTTTCCAACAAAGCCTTAATTTGAAGGTGTTAAACTTCTTTCGCTTATGAAGTCCTAACTCATTTTCCTTTTTGCTCTCTTTTAATATTTAAAGGAAACCATGCAACAAATTAAAACCCAGCAAAAGAAAATATAGGAAAAAACCCTACGCTAAGAGTCAGAAAACCTGGGTTTTCATCCTAGTTTTAAACTGTATTAACTGGTTTTATTTGTGCCCTCTCATCTTTAACAAGTTGACATTCTAAATAGATCTGGGATCAGCAAACTGGCCTGCCCCCTAGATCTGTCTCACTGCCTGTTTTTGTAAAGTTTTATTGAAAGAGCCATGCCCATGTGTGTATGTCTTGTGTACGGCTACTTTTATATGACAGTGGTAGAGCTTAATACTTGGGACAGAGGCAGTACAGCCCATATTTACTATCTGATCCTTTACAAAAAATTTTATTGACCCCTGTTCTACACTGTTCCCTCTTGAGAAGTGAAGGATTGAATTATAATAAATGGTCTCTCAGGTACTTTCTGTTTGAAATATCTACAACTATAGCTAAATTAAATTTCTAAAGGGAGTGTGGCACCTCTTTTAAAAAATATGATTGAGTATAATGGATCTTACCTTAGAGAATGTGTCTTAGATTCCAAAATCGAGGACTGAGACTTTCTTTAGAGCTTTTATTAATGTGTTTAAAGTACCTTCTAACATCTGAGTCTCCCCATTGTAACTAACATATGCCCAGATTAACAAAAGTTAAGATGATTTTTGAAAGATGGTCATGAGGAAAGTATGGGTGTAGTCAGTGGCTTCAGTGCATGCAGTTGACTGGTTCCTATTAAATGGCCTAGACCGTAGTGGGAGTCCATTGAGTTTGCAGTTGTAGATGTTGTCAGGTGTTTTTTCTGTAAAGTGCCACTAGAGGGTGCCAGTGCCCAGCAAGAGGAACAAATTCATTTTCTTGACTTTTGAATAATTGGAGGGGTTATGATGAGATGTTGATATTTCCTTTCTCTATAACTTTTGGAAGTAAATGTTATTTTAATCCTTGTGGGTGATGGTTTATACTGCACCTATTCAACTGCCAATGTGGTACAAAAGCAGCCATTGACAATACAGTTTAAATGTTATCGCATCGAACGTGATATGCAAGGAAGATTTTTCAGCCTTTGTTTTGGATTTCAGATGCCTAATCATTATGATCTAGACTGCCCTACAGCTCCAATTCCATGCACATTCAGTACTTTTGGTTGCCATGAAAAGGTAAGATTTTTTTTTTTCTTTTAGTTCTTGAATGTAAGTAAAAAAATACTCAGTTACATCATGTAGTGGAGAATAACAAGAAGAATGTAAATGATTTATAAAGCAGTGTAATAAGTTATATAATAGAGTTATTCATGGATGCTGTGAGCAGAAGCAAAGGCATACTTAGCAATGCCTAAAGCATTCAGACAGACTTGAAAAAACATGTTGCTTTGGGCTGAATCTTGACAGGTGAAATAGTTTTCCAAGAAGACAAGGGAGAGAAGACCAGTAAGAGAGAGTGAGCATGGTGATTTGAGGAACTACAATTAGTTTGTGTTGTGCTAGTTCAACCCAGTAGCAATGTAGATGATTTGAGGTGGAGGTGGAGGTGGAGGTACTAGTACCTGAGCTGTTGGAAATACCTAAGTGAAGACAGCTTGAATTATGGTGATGACAGTGAAGATAGATCTAGGAGACAGTACATATTTAGGAGAGAAGATCTATTGCCTATGTGACTAACTAAATGTGATGAGTAAAGGAGAGGGAGGCATCTAGAATGACTCTTGGTTTCTGGCCTTTGTCACCGGGTAGACGGAAGGGCCATTCAGCAAAAAAGAGTGAACACAGGAAGAACTGATGGGAGGTGGAGTTTAAAAAAAAAAAAAATCTGTTTTAATGAATTGAGTTACAGATATGACTTCACCCAGCTAGGGAACAGGTGGAGAGGACTGACATGCATGCTGTGCTGTCTTAAGCCCCAGAGAGAAATTAGGACTCAAGTATTGCTTTGGGGAAGTGATTTGTGGTGATAATGGAAGGTGTGATTGAGATCAGATAGAGTATGTACAGGAAAGAGAAGTACACCAAGGAAAGAGCCATGAACAAACAGTATAAGAAACAGATGAACCAGGCAAAGAGAAAGTATTATTATGGTCTCCAAAATTAGTTTCAAGATTCATGATCAGTAGTGTCAAATGTCTGAGATGGATCATTGTTTATGTTATGTCTTTCCTTTTGGAGAGTGCAGTTACACTTTTGCTTTTCCATTATACTTTTTTTCTTCCTGACTTATGTATAACAAACATACATTTAATAATTTAAAAAATAAAATGAGGAAAATGGTATGGTTATAGTTTGTGGAAAATTCTGTATTTTGTGCTTAGAGAAAAGACTTGAAAGAAATAAAATGTTAATGGAAGTTAGGTGAGATAGTAGGTAACATACTTTCTTTTTGGTCATGTATATTTTCTAGGTTTTTTAAAGACTGACCTTTTATAAGAAAAAAGTGTTGTATTATGAATGTTTTTCGTATAATAGGATGTTCTTAATGACCTTAGAATAGTGTGGTGCCAGGAAAAAATCCAATTTGCAATAGATTTGTATACTGGGAATTGCAGACGATATAGATAGACTATATTCTTGACTTTAAAAAAAAAAAAAGAAAATGGTATTAATATTAACTGGAGAGAGAGACAAAAGATCTTCAGAGAGGTTTGTCCTTTTCTAATGGGAAAGATTTTAATAATTGTATTCTAAAGAGGAAGTGATGTTTGAAGATGAAGAAAAATCACTGAGTAAAATCTCTGGGGTGTTGCAACAGGTCAGGTAACATTTAGCGCACAGGTAGAATGTTAATCTTGGAGAGGACAGGCATCTCAGTCAGAAAAGAAGGATGTGTATAAATACATTTTTTGTAGGTGGGTGGGAGATGTATATGAGTGAAAGCTGGGAGAGTAGTCATCAGATAGTCTGTTTTTCAGTGAACTAAGAGGTAGAGTCGCCTCATTGGATCAAAAATCTGTTGAAGGCAAAGGAAAATGGTAGAGAATTGAGGGAAGTGGTGTGACTACTTGAAAACCTCTTATTTGACCTGGCCAGGTCCCTTTCCTGCTCCTCAGAGTACCTATTCCCAGTCTAAGGCTCGTGCTTGATTTTTAGATGCAGAGAAATCACTTGGCACGCCACCTACAAGAGAACACCCAGTCACACATGAGAATGTTGGCCCAGGCTGTTCATAGTTTGAGCCTTATACCCGACTCTGGGTATGTCTCAGAGGTCCGGAATTTCCAGGAAACTATCCACCAGTTAGAGGGTCGCCTTGTAAGACAAGACCATCAGATCCGGGAGCTGACTGCTAAAATGGAAACTCAGAGTACGTATGTAAGTGAGCTCAAACGAACCATTCGAACCCTTGAGGACAAAGTTGCTGAAATTGAAGCACAGCAGTGCAATGGAATTTACATTTGGAAGATTGGCAACTTTGGAATGCATTTGAAATGTCAAGAAGAGGAGAAACCTGTTGTGATTCATAGCCCTGGGTTCTACACAGGCAAACCCGGGTACAAACTGTGCATGCGCTTGCACCTTCAGTTACCGACTGCTCAGCGCTGTGCAAACTATATATCCCTTTTTGTCCACACGATGCAAGGAGAGTATGACAGCCACCTCCCTTGGCCCTTCCAGGGTACAATACGCCTTACAATTCTTGATCAGTCCGAAGCACCTGTAAGGCAAAACCATGAAGAGATAATGGATGCCAAACCAGACCTGCTTGCTTTCCAGCGACCCACAATCCCACGGAACCCAAAAGGTTTTGGCTATGTAACTTTCATGCATCTGGAAGCCCTAAGACAAAGAACTTTCATTAAGGATGACACATTATTAGTGCGCTGTGAGGTCTCCACCCGCTTCGACATGGGTAGCCTTCGGAGGGAGGGTTTTCAGCCACGAAGTACTGATTCAGGGGTATAGCTTGCCCTCACTTGTTCAAAAACAACTACCTGGAGAAAACAGTGCCTTTCCTTGCCCTGTTCTCAATAACATGCAAATAAGCCGCAGGAAAAATGTAATATCTACTAGTGAGTGTTGTTAGAGAGGTCACTTACTATTTCTTCCTGTTACAAATGATCTGAGGCAGTTTTTTCCTGGGAATCCACACGTTCCATGCTTTTTCAGAGAAGTTAGGTCTGAAGTGCCTGTGGCATGTTGCAGCAGCTATTTTGTCAGTTAGTATACCTCTTTGTTGTGCTTTCTTGGGCTTTTGCTGCGGTGTATTTTATTGTCAGAAAGCCCAGACTCAGAGTACTAAACTTTTAATAATGATGGACTTTCCTTAAAACTTAGTCTATTTTATAGTATTATATGTAATATATTAAACGTGAAAATCACTACCGCCTCGTGCTAGTGCCCTCGAGAAGAGTTATTGCTCTAGAAAGTTGAGTTCTCATTTTTTTAACCTGTTACAGATTTCAGAGGATTTGAACCATAATCCTTGGAAAACTTAAGTTCTCATTCACCCCAGTTTTTCCTCCAGGTTGTTACTAAGGATATTCAGGGATGAGTTTAAACCCTAAATATAACCTTACTTATTTAGCGTAAACATGTCTGTTGAATAATACTTGTTTAAGTGTTAGCTATGCCTTGCTTACATATTTCCTTGAGGTTACGAAGTAGCATCTTCCCCAGAGTTTATAATGCTGAGAACCATGTGGATACCAAGTGCTCATTGTATGCTGTGTAACCCTTTTTGTCTATTCATTGCAGAGTGAATTTCACAGCTCTGCATGTATCTTCAGTTGTTTAATGCTTACAAGACAGGAGATACACACAGTCAGCAACATAAAAATTAAAAGTGACTCAAGTAGTCAGCCCATGTGGCATCTCGTTGGTGGTGACAGAAGCTATGTGAGCTGGAAGTTTTCAGCTCTTTCGAATACCCTCTGTTTTAGTTCAATTAAATAGAACAAAATTGATTTCCTATAATGAGAATTTTTTAAAACCTGGGAGATGATTGGAGATACCTAAGAGGTCACCAAACTAAGATTAGAAGTCATAGTGGTTGTATCAAAACTTAGCTTGAGTACGTTGCTGTAGCCTAACAACTGCAGGTTCTGAGAAGGATCCTGTGGAATCCTGGAAGTAGCCAAATTTTCCTAATAGGGAAAGATGATTTTTTTGTGTGCCATGTATTTGTTAAAGGCCTATATAGAGATATAAAATATTGTGGAATCTAGTTCTCAGGGAGACCCACAACTAGTATAAGCTTATAAAGGATCTAAAGATCCATCCACCATTTAAAGTTGTCTGGTAACGAGAGATGACATTGTATCCCCAGAGAGGCCAAATCAGGGTCCCCAGCCAGCGTTCTAGATCAGCCTTAATTTCAAGAGAAAGCCAAGGCCCTCATCTACCGGGGAGTGTGGTTTTCAGCCCCAGCGAGTGTCATTTTGAACTTTCCCTTTGCTTTTTTCTCTCTTCTCCCTCCCCACCCACCCTTAGGCTCCTGATCTGGCGAGTTTGTTATGGATTGAAAATAAAAGTCAAGCAGAGACTTTGTTCCCCGTGCCACCATTAGTACCACAAGCTCATGGCTAGTTACCACATTATTTCCTGGCAGTTTGTGTCCCTCAGCTGTGCCTTCCAACCAGCTCCTGAGAATCACTGCATACCACCTTCTACGTAGGGAAACCCACACTGCTGCTGTTCCTGTGATTGTTTTACAATGAATAAATAATTGTCAAATTCCATTTAAAAAGTAAACAGTAGTAGTTTTGTATTTGCATAGAAAAAGCCTGGAGGAAATATACTAAACTTTTTGTTGGCTTATTTTCCTTTGTGCTTGCTTATATTTCTTACATTTTCTACAATAAATGTGTACTTTTCTCAGAGAATTAAATGTTGCCACAAAACATTCAATCTCCACGCCCCCAGCTCAAAAAAGGAAATGATATTTAAAAACTTCCTGGTCAGATTTCTATTAAAAGCATTGGCTGTGCATTAGGTACAAAGAGGAGTCATTTCCTGCCTTAGTGATACTATTTTTTTCTACTAACTCAAGTCTTTTAAAAAAAATTTTTTTTTGTTTTGCCTAATTTCAGTTTTCAGCAAGCTTCCCATCTGTAAAATGAGTTGGACTAGATGTTTCTACAGTCCCCTCCAGCCATAACATTCTGTCTCGAATTAAGTTCCAAGCACCAGAACACTGACAATACTTTCTAAGGTATTTTGCCAGTAGAAAATGTCTTTAACTTATTATTTGCTGACACTGATACTTTCCTCTAATTTAGTGTCTGTCGGCTGGGTCACATCTGAAATAAAATGAGCAATTTTAACCCCCAACATTTGGCATTTTGTCATAAACCAGCCAGTTATTTTATGCTGGTCAGTCATCATGACTACAAAGTAAAAGAGTCAAGCTGTCATTCCAAATAAAACTTTTGACTTCAATCAGAATTAAGCCCTAACCTGGAAAGTTGGTTTCTTCCTTATATTTTCCCAGTCTCCTACTCTATTCTTAAACATGCTAGTTTCACTCAGTTGGGTGTACAAGCCTTTGGGCTTTATGTTGTACGTTACTAACCATCTTTTAACATATCTTTTGGCATTATTCTGGGACATTGCTAAATTAAAAAGAAATTGTTTCCTCTTTTTCCGGAGATGTCTAACCAAGGGATTTTTTTGCTTTTTTCGTTTGTTTGTTTGTTTTGAGACAGTCTCACTCTGACACTCAGGCTGGAGTGCAGTGGCGCGACCACGGCTCACTGCAACCTCTGCCTCCCGGCTTCAAGAGATTCTTCTGCCTCAGCCTCCCAAGTAGCTGGGATTACAGGCACCTGCCATCACGCCCAGCTAATGCTTTTTGTATTTTTAGTAGAGACAGAGTTTCACCATATTGGCCAGGCTGGTCTGGAACTCCTGACCTCAGATGATCCGCCCGCCTCAGCCTCCTGAAGTGCTGGGATTACAGGCATGAGCCACCGTGCCCAGCATCCAACCCAATGCTGGATGAAACTTGCTGTATGTCATACATTTTGCTATTGGCAAACAAGTCTGAATGTTAATTTGAAGTTTAGTAGTTTGTTACTATCCATTGGCAGCAAAGATTGTTTATTGGTATACTACAATGTGATTTAACTTTTATTTTGGGGATAAAGAGTAGAAAAAAGTGAAACAGAATGAAGGCAGGTGTTTTTTATCCTAATGATAGACTAATGCAGAGATATTGGACTATCTCTAGCAATTAATTTTTGTGACCCTTGTAAAATTATACAGGTCACAGTATAATTCTCCATTACTGTTTTTATACCAGTAAGTCTTAGATAAACTAACAGCATGCTTATGAATTATGTGTACAATTAGAATACATTCTTTTTACAGAGGAGCAATTGCTTGGATGTACTAACACTATTCTCTTCTGGGCTTGCTTCAAGGTCTACTCATTATTTTATATAAAATACCATTAGGCTGGGCACAGTGGCTCACACCTGTAATCCTAGCACTTCGGGAGGTGGAGGCTGGCGGATTGCTTGAAGCCAGGAGTTCAAGACCAGCCTGGCCAAAATGGTGAAGTCCCATCTCTGTAAAAACAGAAATTAGCCGGGTGTCATGATGCATGCCTGTTATCCCAGCTACTTGGGAGGCTGAAGCACGGGAATCGCTTGAACCCGGGAAGCAGAAGTTGCAGTGAGCCAAGATCACGCCACTGCACTCCAGCCTGGGTGACAGAGTGTGACACTGTCTCACAAGACACAACAAAAACATCAGATTCTGTTTGTGATGCCTAGTTGCTTAGAACCTAAGCAGTAAAATGCCTTAAGGAAATGAAAAAGGAGCAATAAGTAGTCATTTATATTTTTATTTTGAAGTGTGCTTTTTCTAAACTCCCAGATTGACATGACGGACTGTAAGTTAGTTTCTCCATTTCTATCCTTGTGCCTGTAGAGTGTACTTGGCACTTACAAATTCCCAGTATCCAGAAAGATGATCTGATGAAATCAAATTGGATGGATCTTGGCAGATGGTGACAGTCAATTACAGCCTTCACTTTTCAGTCAAAAAACAGACACTTGCAAGGAGATGCCTGGTTGTTTCACTAAATGTCACTTGTGTCTGTAATATTTTAAAGCTTTTTCCCCACAGGAAATGCGGGTTACAAAATCCTGAAAAATCATTCTAGGTGTGAAAAACATTTTAGAAAATGAGAGATGTGGTGCTACTTTTCCTCTCTGAGTTCTTTCTCAGCAGGACGCTAGCCCTGCCTTTAAGATGGGGAAGTTGGGGCATGTGCCTCTCTCTGCTCTTGATTTCTGCAGCTCTGAAGGCAGGTGCTGTCCCACTCGGACAGTCGCCCAAGCAGCAGTGACCATAGTTCTCTTCTATGCAAGAGTTTACCTAGGAGAAGGTAAACTCTGTGGAATGGGGATGTGTTCTGGTTGCTGCTGAATCCCCTCTTCTGCACATCGCACACACTCAAATATGTAATAAGGAACATTTATTGAAAGCAGCAGTTGAAGCCAACCAATTTCTGGTACCTTAGTTGTCATGTAAATTTTAGATGGTAAGGCGTAGATGTTACTCTTTTTGCTTTTTTTCTTCAGCACTTTATGAAATTTCCCAGAAATTTCGCAGAAATGTTGAAAGACTTGTATAGTGAACATATACCACCTAGAATCTGCAGGAATATTATGTTACATTTGCTTTATCACTTGATAGATGTTACTTTTAATGAGACTTCAAGTTTGGTTTCTCTAAACAAAACATTCTAAAACAATTGAACAACTTTAATCAATTTGTCTTAAGTTCTTTGGGGGGACTTGTGACATTTGCTTTGTAACTAGAATGTAGCCCTCACTTTAAGCTAATTTTAAACTTTGTAAATTTGTTATGCTAAATTTTAGGTTTTTTGTTTTTTTGGTTTTTTTTTTTTTTTTTTTCCTGAAGGGGTATTTTTTTTTTTTTTTTTGTAATGGATTTATTTGAAGGTCCTTGATAAATTGTGCAGAATATTCTCGTGTTATTTTGCACTTGATAAGTTATCTAATTTCTGTGGTGAGAATGTAATTTGGGGCCTGTTTTGCTTATACAAGCTTCCAGAATTATGTTCTCAGAGGGATGAAGAGGTATAATTTAGCATATAGATGATGAAATTAGCAGCTGAGACAAATTTTCTCCTCACTGACCATGGACCAGTTTTGTCTCCATGTCCTTTTCCCTGTAAAGTGGAAACTAGAATTTGATATTTAGATATTAAATAATGGGTAACATTCATTAATGTGTGGATCTTTTAAGAAAGGCACTGTGAATCCAGGGAGCTTCTCGTAATTCCATAAACTGTATGACAAGCTGTGGAATGAAATCCAACTTTTGAAAACTGAAACACATCCAATGGTCTTATCAAAAAGCCTGCTGTTCCTCAGAACTTGCTGTTGCCATGGAATTTGTAAGCAATTATCCTAATCCATCTGGACTCTGAAAATACGTCCTTTACGAGAGGGAGTGAATATAAAGATAAGGGTGGGGAAACACTAATCATGAAAAGAATGAAAATCAGTGTTCAGTTTTAAGAGCAGGTTGTATTGAAGGAAGGGATTAAAGGAATTATCCAGATTCGGGGCAGCACGTCTTCCACCGCTCCCTGCACCATCAGCATGCACAGAACGCATAAAATGAGCCCTGCTCCTAATGGCAGTGAAACCTCAGATGGCCTCCATCAGGTCAGTACAACTGAATTGCCAGGCTGACTTAAGATTGAAGGAGTACTCCATTTTAGTAAGTAGATAAGTGTGATCTTTCTAAACCCAGGTTATGAATGCGGATTCACATTTATCTCACAAAGGCACCTGGAGTTTTCACTTCATGTCATGTCTCAGTACTGGTTGCAAGGTATGACCAAAACTGTTCTTGAATGGCATCTTTTTGAATATTAATTTAGAAGAAAACATGCCAGACTGACATACTTACCCCCTGCCCACTTATTACTTCCTTACCAGCCCTGTGTACTGCACTGAGGTATTTACAAGAAAGCACTCTTCATTAAAATGAAATTTATATATTAAAATATAAAATATAAGGGATAGTCCAGGTGTGTGTGTGTGTGTGTGTGTGTGTGTATGTGTGTGTGTGTGTGTTTTTGAGACGGAGTCTCACTGTCACCCAGGTGGAGTGCAGTGGCGCGATCTCGGCTCACTGCAAGCTCCGCCTCCTGGGTTCACACCATTCTGCCTCAGCCTCCTGAGTAGCTGGGACTACAGGTGCCCATCACCATGCCCAGCTATTTTTTTTTTTTTTTTTTTAATTTTTAGTAGAGATGGGGTTTCACCGTGTTAGCCAGGATGGTCTCGGTCTCCTGGCATCATGATCCACCCACCTCAGCCTCCCAAAGTGCATGGATTACAGGTGTGAGCCACCACACCAGGCCCAGGTGGTTTTTAATGAAATAACTATACTTTGATTTTTGCTTCATAGTTGTTCTATTTGGGGCACTGTGTAACTATATTGGAAGAGAACAATTTAAGGCACTAGTTTTCACTTGAAATAACTAGTTCTTCCTCCTTCAGGAAATGGTAAGTGAGCATTCATTTTACTCCTTGGTGTGGGCTGTGGTTTCTGCCCTGGGGCCTTTAAGACTTTATTTTAGGAAACAAAATTAGGCCTAAAGAGAGAGGAACTTCCATAACTCCTTTAGGTCCAGTGAGAAAAACAGATAGATTGAAAGTGTGAAGCCAGATGACATGAATTTATTCCCAAACAATAAATGCAGAAAAGGCTGTGGCTGTCTCTGCCTTCTCCTTAGGTACAAAACTCCCTGAATGGGTTTTTAAGCAAAGCTGCCTCTATTGTGGCGCTATTAAAAGCACTTTAGGAAACTTTCTATGGGGTCAACCCCTTTCTCTTCTAAAGTAGACTCAACTTCCCTAAGTGGAGTACAAAAGCTGGTAAGACATGTAATTACTTTATAAATGCCACCTCAATTTGTAAATTAAAATTCCAAAAGTGAAATACTGTTATTAATTCCAGAGTAAGCAATACATTTTTAAAAAATATTCCACTTCGCCGGGCGCGGTGGCTCAAGCCTGTAATCCCAGCACTTTGGGAGGCCGAGACGGGCGGATCATGAGGTCAGGAGATCGAGACCATCCTGGCTAACACGGTGAAACCCCGTCTCTATTAAAAAAAAAATACAAAAAACTAGCCGGGCGAGGTGGCGGGCGCCTGTAGTCCCAGCTACTCGGGAGACTGAGGCAGGAGAATGGCGTAAACCCGGGAGATGGAGCTTGCAGTGAGCTGAGATCCAGCCACTGCACTCCAGCCTGGGCAACAGAGCAAGACTCCGTCTCAAAAAAAAAAAAAAATTCCACTTCTTATTTTTTGTTAACTTCTCAACACTTTTCTATCTTCTAGTCTATTCTGTACATGTCTGTTACCCTATTGTCACATTTTTAAAATTAACTGTTTTACCAGGGCCAGCAGTGGCAAGAATACTTTGACCATGACGCTTGTAACCTTTTCAGGGAATGATGCATAAGCACAAAAATTTTTGCTTCGCCTGGGTTGGGTTTTGCATATTTCCATAGAAAAACAAGTCTGGTTGTCACAGAACTTATACTCCTGAAAGCTGAATTATAAAACCACACTGAAAAATAGATTCCTAAATTCTGAAAAATAATTGTTCCTGTCCTTCCCACTTTCCCACTTGTTGCTCTAATCTGGCAGAGACTGATTTTTGTTTTCAGTGTATTAGGGGTGAGGGACACTTGTCCAGGGAGGTCTGGCCTGTCTTGATCCTAGCTTCATTTTCCCCCAGGTCACTTAATCTGAAGCTAAATAGGTAAAGTAGACAAAGCCCCAGCAAATGTTAGGAGGCCCAGGCATGAGGGTCACTTGAGGCCAGGAGTTTGAGATCCCAATATAGCGAGACCCCACCTCTACAGAAAAAAAAAAAATTAAGTAGCTAGTCATTGCCTTTATAATAGGTAGGAACCTGAAAGTAAAATTTATTTCAGCCCTAATGTGGTATTCCTTTGGAGCCATTGTTAAAGAAGAAAAGGAAAGCTCAGGTGTTCTGAATACAGCTGAGCTAATAAAGTTAAATCTGACTTTTTAAAATTCCTTTAGGGTCAGTTTTTTGCAATTTTTTTCCTTTGGCTCAGAACCCACAGTAAAATTATATAGATTGATCATAGAAAGAAAAATAATATGCAGTACTGACTCAGCTGAAACAAAATGTTTATGAAACACTTGCTTTTACCACATTCTGTGCTTTCTGATATTTTCTGCCCTTTTTTTCACTTTTAAAATGTAGTCCAGGACACAAATGAGTTTATAAGACTGCAACTTGCATCTTGAGTCAAGACTGCCCAGAAGGTTAGAGGCCAAATTTGTTCACAGACACACACACACACACGAACACTGTCAAGGATCTTTAGTCCACAGGGGTCACCTCCCAGGACCCTATTTTCAGGGCCCTCCCAGCGCAGTCTTGCTCCATGTGGTCTGGGCTCCAGTCCGTCCAGCCCCTGCAGCCTCACCTCTCAGGGCCTGGTCCTGTTGCTCCTGTCTCTCCCTCCTTCCCTCAGTCTGAGGTAATCTCGTTTTGTGGAAGGAAAACATAATCTCCTGTCTTTTCCCCCAACATTTGGGTCCTCTCCCAATTCTTGGAAGAACTTGAGCTTTAGGAAAACGAAGTCCAGAAAGATTTACAAACTCCTTTGTTATATTTTGTTAGTTTTGGCCCTGCCTCCCCTGAGGCAATGAGATAGGGTCTTAACTGTTTGGGAGCAAAAGGGAAAAGAGGGTTTGGGACGTCTCAAAAAATTACTTTCAATATTGAACATCTTAATTAGACTGTGCACTTTCAAGAAAAGGCCAGAAGACCTCTCGTAGATGGGAATCAAAGATACCTATTTTTGACCCTTGTTAAAGAATAATTTTCAAAAAAGTATAATGACTCTCAAAACAGATACCAAATTAGCTCATGTGAAGGATTTTATTTCACTCTAAGGAAATCAGGCACATGTTATAACTGATTCAAAGGAGAATCCAAAGAAAATATACTCTTATGGACCAGGAATATTGAAATAAAAATGCAAATGGAGCCAAAACTAGCTGCAGGGAGAAAGTCAAGAGAACCTCCTGGATAAGACATAATTTGCATTTCTAGAACAATTATTTTGCAGTGTTATCAGTTATGTACAGGACAGAGTTGTAAAATAAGCTCCCTTAGACTCAAAACCAGATAGCCCTGTTACTCTATTCCAACTCTTATTTTAAGCCTTCTTAGAATCAGCTATAAGCTGAAGAGTATGCATAGACTAGACAATGCATAGTATGCACAAATTTTTTTTTACATTTGCGATAATTCAATTCAGTGAATTACAAATAAACAGATTTTTGGTGCCAATTTCAGCCTAGAATTGGACTTCTCTTGTCAGTTGGTGTGAGATGATAGCTGCTTACAGCTCCTACAAAACTCCAAACTGGAGGTAATTGACAAGGCAAGAATAGAGCAAACCCAGCTCAAGAACCATGTGGCAGTAGGTGGCAGCAAAACTCTTTCTAAAGAATGCAGCCTTCGGCAATGCAGCCTTCAAAAAAAAAAAAAAAAAAAAAATTGTAAGAGTCCTTGGACCTTTAAGGAGTCCATAAATCCCCTGAGATTGTATGCAAAAGGTTACATTTGGTGCATTTTCTAGGAAGAGGATTATTAAATTTTGCTTTAAGTCTGATGAAAATTACAGAGCACTTTCCGCAAAATTGGAAATCTTCTGTCCCAATTGTCATATTGATGAGTTAGCTGCCAAATCAGCTTCGACTTAGAAACAGCTGAGGAGTTATTACATCAAGGCATATTAAACTCATATTTTTTAAGGTCAATTAGAAAGTCAAATATCAGATTCAACCTGTTTATACAGATTCCTGGTGGTTCCCAGCCCCACCTGCTTTCTGATATAGCCAATAAGTGGGTGAACACCTGAAATCACCTACCACATCCAAATTGAAGTTTACACAAATGGATTGTTGGATTCCAGCCCATCCCAGGCCTCAAGGTTAAACTTCAGCTAACTCCATCCACTCCGAACAGTGTGAATCAATATGGCCTTAGATCATCACCAGCACCTAGTTTACCAGGCGATGTTCTCAAGGTGTCTAGTCAGTACCATCAGCTTCAGAATCTCCTGAGGAGCTTATTAAAATGCAACCACCAAGGCCCACAGCAGCCTCCCTGAATTAGACTCTGATTGTGGGAGCTGGAAGGGGGAAGAATCTGTATTCAAACAGGCCCCCAGGTAGCTCTTCTGCACCTAAAGTGTAAGCACAGTAGATAGGAGAAAGCGTGAATGGAGCTATATCAGCTATATCAAAGTATAATTGATAAAATGTCAAAATCATGACTTGTTCAAATATAGACATGTGTCAAAGGTTGTATTCAGCTCCTTAGCTTACGATGGAGCCATTAGCTGGGAAAGCTGATTCTTGCAAGAGCACTCAAGGAAAAGGGCTTTATATAATCCACCAGGAAAAAATCTTTTCAAAATGAAAACAGTTAAAATTAGATTGCTAGGTTACAGATGAAACTGGTTAATGTCCTGCAGGCATAACCTTTGGAGTTATCTCTCTTACCAGAAAGAAAAATACAATTAACATGTAACTTCACAGTATCTAAATAGCAAAGTCAAACACAGATACATTCTTCTAGATTAAATGATCCTTGGGTGGACTTGTTAAATAATTCTCCAGTGTGACATTGAAAGAGTATGCCACTCAACTTTTTGCCCTATGTTCATGTTTTAAATAACTCTTTTATACAGTGAATGAAGACAGCAGAACATAAATGGGTAGACTGTACAACTCTGGGTAAGACAATTCAGGCAGTTCAGGCTGGAGCAGATATATTCCAAGGCAAGAACCAATTCAGAGGGAGAAGAAAACTGACTAATACAGAGAATTGATAGCTAACCTCTTGGATTTATTTTAGACACTTACTACAATCATTTCCTCCTCCTTTTTTGACAAGTGGTTTGTCCTCTGTGTAGTGTTAAATGTATAAGCTAGCCATTCCCTAATAATTTCTCTTAGAAGTTTATCCTAAAGGTTTGCTAAATTTTTTAACTTTTTTCTTGTTTTCAATCTAAAAATTTGGGTGCTGTGTTTGTTTAAACATCAGAAATGTCCTCTGATTTTTATGAAACAGTTGTCAACCTGGGGGATTAAACTGACCATCAAGAAACATGAATCTAAATAGAAAAACCATGTGTTCCAAGCCAACCTCAATGTTTCCTCATAACTTCTTTTGCCCTTAGAGAGCTTAGCAGTGAGTATCTCTGTTGTGAATAAACATCTAAAGTTCACCAACTTCATTTCATTTTAAATCCTTCTACTAATTTCAAGTAAAATTATAGTAATTTTTTGTAAAGTAATCTTGATGGTTATCTCTAGGATTACAAATGCTTATTTTCTTCTTTGTACTTTTCTGTATTTTTTTTTTTACTTTTCTGTATTTTAACCCAAAACTAACCTAATTATTTAGCTAACTTAATTTAATTAGCTTAAGTTAATAAATTAACTTGATTTTTAAAAACCTACTTCATTGATCAAATTTACCATTCTTGAAGTTGTTAATAATAATAAAGACATCTACCATTTATTGACAATTTAATTTTTTTAATTGATGTTTTATTTTAAAATAACTATATTGAGGTATACTTTACATATCATAGAATTCACCAATATCAAGATATTTATACACCAATATTCATAGCAGCATTATTCACAATAGCTAAAATGTGGAAACAACTCAAATGTCTATCAGGGAATGAATGGGTAAACAAAGTGTGTTATATATATATGCAATGAAATATTTCAGCCTTACAAAGGAGGGAAATTTTGACAAATGCTACAATATGAAAGAACCTTGAAGATATTAAGCTAAGTGAAATAAGTCAGATACAAAAGGACATATTTTGCATGATTCCATTTATATGAGGCACTAAGAGTAGCAAAATTCATAAGAGACAGAAAATAGAATGGTGGCTGCCAAGGGCTAGGGGAAGAGGGGATCGCGGAGTTAAGTGTTTAATAGGTACAGGATTTCTATTGGGGAAGATGAAAACATTATGGAGATGGGTGGTAGTGATGGTTGTACAACAACATGAATGTACTTAATGCCACAAAACTACATTAAAATATGGTTAAAATGTTAAATTTTAGCTTATGTGAATATTTTACCACAAAAACACACACGCACAGAATGAAATTCTGATACATGGTATAACTTGGATGAATCTTGAAGACATTACACTAAGTGAAATAAGCTAGGCACAAAATAACATATATTGCATGATTTCACTTAAATGAAGTACCTAAGGCAGTCAAATTCAGAGAAAGCAGAATGGTGGTTGTCAGGAGCTGGGGGAAGCAGGGGATGTAGAGTTATTGTGTAATGGGTAGAGATTCTGTTTGGAAAGATGGAGAAAGTTCTGGAGGTGGATCATGTAGTAACATAAATGTACTTCATGCCACTGAACTGAATACCCAAAACTGTTAACATGGCAAAGTTATGCTATGCATATTCTACTGCAATTTAAAAAATCACCAATTTCAAGTGTACAATAATTTTTTGTAACTTTACCAAATGGTGCAACCATCAACATCAGTTAGTTTTAGAACATTTTCATCCCTGCAATAAGATCCCTGATGCCCATTTACATTTAATCCCCATTGCCATCCACAGCCCCAAACAATTAGTAATCTACTTCTGTCTCTATAAATTATGTTCAGCTCCCCTGGACATTTCATATAAATAGAATCATGCGGTAGGTGGTCTCTTGTGTATCACTTCTTTCATTTAGCACATTTTTGAGGTCTGTTCATGATGTAGCATGTGTCAGCAGTTTGTTTCCTTTTGATTGCTGATTAGAATTCCACTGCATAGATATGCTTGGTTTTGTCTATCCATGCATGTCTCAGTTGATGGGCATTTAGGTTGTTTACAGTTTTGGCTATCATACATAATGCTACTATGAATACTGTCATGCAAGTTTTTGTGTAGACATGTTTTCATTTCTCTTAGAGAGATACCTAGGAATGGAATTGCCGAGTAATATGACAGTTTTAGGTTTAGGTTTTGAGAAACTGCCAAACTGCTTTTCCAAGTGACTCCACGATTTTACATTCCAACCAACAATATACAAGGGTTCTCATTTCTCCATATCCTTGCCAACATTTGTTATTGTCTATCCTATTATATCCATTCTAGTAAATGCGAAATGGTATCTCACACTTGGATTTGCATTTTGCTAATGACGAATGACGTAGGGCAACATTTCATGTGCTATTTAGCCATTTGTATATTTTATTTGATAAAATGTCTGTTCGGTTCTTTTGCCTCTTTTTGATTGGGGTGTTTGTCATTTTTTAAATGATTTGCAAGAGTTTTTGTTAATTCTGAGTGCAATCCTTGAACAGATATGTGTTTTACAAATACTTTCTCCCAACCTGTTGCTTAACTTTTCATGTTTTTAATGGTGTTTTTTAAACTGCAAAAGTTTTGAATTTTGATGAAGTCTAATTAATGGTTTTCTTTTATGAACCATGCTTTTGATAACATATCTAAGAAATATTTGACTAACTCAGTATCTCAACAATTTTCTTCTCTGTTTTCTTCTAAAATTTTATTGTTTTAGCTGTTACATTAAGCCTGCAATCCATTGTTGATTTTTCTGTGGGGCATGAGGTGAGTATCTAATTGTCCCACCACTAGTTGTTGAACAATGTAGAATGGTTCTCCAATCAATTGCCTTGCATCTTTGTTAAAAAAATTACTATAAATGTAAGGATTTATTTCTGGACTCTCAGTTCTGTTCCATTGATCTATCTTTGTGGTAATAGCATTTTGTCTTTATTACTGTAGCTATAATAAGTTTTAAAATTTAGAAGTGAAAGTCCACCAACTTTGCTCTTCCCTTTCAAAATCGTTTTAGCTATTATAAATATTTTGTATTTCAACCTAAATTTTAGGATCTGCTTCTCAATTTCTACCCAAAAAGCCTACTGAAATTATGATCAGAATTGCATTGAATTTGTAGATCAGCCTGGGTAAAATTGCCATCTTTGCAATACTGAGTCTTCCAATTCATGAACATGAAATGTCTCTCCCACTACTTACATCTTCCTTAATGTCCCTCAAAAAAAGATTTACACTTCTTTCATCAAATTTCTTCTGAAATATTGTATTCTTTTTGATGCTACCATAAGTGGAAAGTTATTCTTCATTTCATTTTTGGACTATTTATTGCTCACATATAGAAATACATCAGTCTTGTATCCTTTGACCTCGTTGTATTATAGTTGTCTTTTCCTTGTAAGAGGGGCTTGTGGGTGTGTGTATGCCTCAAGATTTTCCACATAAAGGATCATGTCATCTGAAATAAAGACAGCTTTGCTTTTTCCTTTTCAAACTGGATGCCTTTGTTTTCCTTTTGCCTGACTGCCCTGGCTAAAATCTCCAGGACTCTGTTGAATGGAAGAGGCAAGAACGGGCATCCTTTCCTTGCTCCTGATCTTTGGGAGAAAGCATTCAGTCCCTCACCATCACATATGATGTTTGCTGTAGGTTTTTACAGATGTCCTTCATCAGGTTGAGGAAATTCCCTCTATTCCAAGTTTGTTAAATTGTTTTGTTTGTTTTTATCATGAATGGTGTTGGAATTTTGAAGTTTTTTTTTTTTTTTTTTTTTATTATTATACTTTAAGTTCTAGGGTACATGTGCATAACGTGCAGGTTTGTTACATATGTATACTTGTGCCATGTTGGTGTGCTGCACCCAACAACTCGTCAGCACCCATCAATTCGTCATTTATATCAGGTATAACTCCCAATGC
>NW_016807388.1:569145-606600 GCF_001698545.2 Rhinopithecus bieti | reverse complement strand
TGTCTCAGTTCCCCTGGCTAGGAAAAGGGATTCCCTTCCCCCTTGTGCTTCCCAGGTGAGGCGATGCCTCGCCCTGCTTCAGCTCTCGCTGGTCGGGCTGCAGCAGCTGACCAGCACCGATTGTCCGGCACTCCCTAGTGAGATGACCCCAGTACCTCAGTTGAAAATGCAGAAATCACTGGTCTTCTGTGTCGCTCGCGCGGGGAGTTGGAGACTGGAGCTGTTCCTATTCGGCCATCTTGCTCCGCCCCCAGTTGAAGTTTGTTTTTAAACTCTATTCATAGTAAAGATGTCACATGCTTATTACAGAAATTAGGAACATATAGACAATTAAAGGAGCAATATAACACTTAACACTCATGATTTTACCTACTCAGAGATAGCCTAAACCTTTTCTCTGCCGTATGTATTTATATGTGTATGAATACCTGTGTGTGTGTGTGTGTGTGTGTGTGTGTGTGTGTGTGTGTGTACCTTCTAATCCTGCAAGGTAGGCAGACATGATTAACTATAGTTTGCAGAAGAGAAAAAGACTTTCCAAAGGCCACACAGCTAGTTTAGCTGGGCATGAGAAAGGATCTGACTGACAGCAGTGGCAGCAGAGTGACAGAGAAAAAAGAAGGTGGGGTTTAAACCCTAAATAGTGACCCCTGATTTCTCTGTGAGTTGTTTCCCTACCTTGTGCCCACTGGCTTTCTGGTGGCAGGTTTTGGGGCTGAGCCTCATGGTTCTCACGCATTGTGTGAGGACAGCCCACAGAAGGGATTTCTCTTGAGTGGACCAACTTCCCTATGGAAAACCAGGGGCTCTAAGGGGCTTCCCGGCAAGCTCTTGCCTTTCTTAATGACTCTAACTCTGCTTGACAATTGATATTACATTTTCCAAAGAGTGGAGGAGTTTACATTGGAGTTCAAAGCAAATTCTCTGGAGCCGAACTATGTCTTGGTCCACATTCTGGGGCTGCCACTTATTAATTACTCCATGGCCTTGGACAGGTTAACTTACCGTCTCTGTGCCTCAGTTTCTTCACATGTAAAATATTAATAATAACAGCATCTACCTTGCTGGGTTGATATGAGGGTTAAAGGAAATAAGATAGAGAAAGCAAGGATTATGCTAGGAACTGGCTACAGTGAACCCTAAATAAGTATTAAATGTTGTTATTACAATTATTTGCCACAGAAATATCCTTGGAGGTCTCAGAAGCTTGGAAAACACATAGGTTTTTTGGACTCCCCCTACATAATTCCAGTTGTCCACAACAGCAAATACCACAACCGTAGCCGATTTTCTCTGGAGGCTTTTCCAGTTGCACCCGCCCAGATAGTAAGAGGAGCGGCATGGCAATATTCTGAGAGAAAGTGCCCCTCTTGTAGCTCAAAGGCAGATATGAGGCTCCATCCCCAGACTGCCCACTTTAGGAAGTGCTTTATTTCATGGTTTCCTCCATGTTGCCCCTCCCACCTGAAGATGGGCCCATTTGTTTCTCACTCTCTCAGGACTTCCAAGCCCCTTTTACATAAGCCTGCTGCCTGTCCCCTCTTTCAACCATATTTACATTTGGGGGAAAGACCATGATTAGAGGTTGCTTGGGAAAGATTATCTGAAGTTTTCTGCTCTGGTCACCCACATATGCATGCATGGATTCAGCCTGGGGCAGATGGGTCTCTCTTTTTCCCCAAGAACTGCTGAACCCTTCCCCTTCAACTCCAAGGGAAGGACTTAACAGAGGTGAAGTCTAAAACCATGTGAGATGGTGCTCCTTAGAAGCAGCTGGTTGGATCAGGGATGGATTCATGATTCTTGAATCAGATCAATCAGATTCTTGAGGATTTGGAACAAGAAATTCAAAGATGTTAGGCTGTGGTCCATGAATTGGAAGGTTCCTTAGATTCAGATTGGGATAACCTTTTGGGGATCATGTGTACCCAAAGGCAGAGCATTTACAAAGAAGCGTGTGTGTATGAGAGAGAGAGAGTCAGACAGACTACTTTTTTGGTTTTCAGTCCAGAGTTCCGAGTCCCTGCAGAATGTCCTGCCCTTGGGTTAAATAATACTCCTGTGTGCACAGGACCTCTCCAACTAGTTCAGGCAAGCATACCACACAAGGGAACTTGTGTGCATATTTCTCATTCAGCCCTTCCTATCATTTTACCTTCAAACTCCAGCAGCTCTGGCAGCTTTAAACTTTCCTCTTAGCCTAGTCAGACTGCTGCTTTCTGCTGTTTACTCCCTTGTACCCTCACCCACTCCAGGGACTCGGGGAAATCCTCTCAGGGGAAAAGCCAGGAAGAATATGAAGCTTTCCTCATGTTTCCTTTCTCTTGGGGATCACAGCCTCTCAGGTCCTGCCTGCACTGGATGTTCTCCAGTTCCTTTGAACAGTGCTTAGAAAGCAGAGCAGCGATTAAAAGCTCTTGGGCAAGAGACTAGATAAAACTAGGTTTGAATGCTGTCTCTACTGTTTTCTGGTTGTGTGACTAGGCAAGTTGCTCAAGTGGCTCAACCTCTCTGAGCTTTAATTTCCTCATCTAGCAAAACGGGGATGATAATATTTACTTCATGAAATTGCTCAGAGGACTACACAAGACAAAGAATATGAAATATTTAGGATGTTGCTTGGCATATAGTCGATGAGCAGTAAATGATAATTTATGTACAGTAAATGATAATTTATGTATGTGCATCCCAAATCCAAAAATTCAAAATCTGAAACGCCGCCAAATCCAAAACTTTTTGAGCACCCACATAATGCACAAAGGAAGTTCTCATTGGAGCATTTTGGATTTTGGATTTTATGATTTGTGATGCTCAATTGATAGGTAGGTATAATGCAAATATTCTAAAGTCTGAAAAAACCCTGAAATCTGAAGCACTTCTGGTTCCAAGCATTTTGGGTAAGGGATACTCAACCTGTATTACAATTCATATCTTCTCTTTGAATTGACCTTTTATCATTATGAAATTTCCATGATTCTAAATTGGCAACACTGTTTCTTTTGCTGGTGTTTATGTGGTATATCATTTTCCATTCTTTTATTTTCAATCTTTCTGTGTCCTTATATTCAATGTGTGTCTCTTATAAACAACATCTTGTTTTACTAACTTTGTATTTTCATCAGAGTGTTTACTTCATACATAATTACTGATATAGTTATGTTTAAGTCTACTAGCTTGCTTTGGGGCATGACCCTTACTCCTAGACTGTGGCCCTTCAGGGAGTCTCATCCAAAGCCCAGGATGTTTGCCAAAGCCCTTCCACCAGTGGGACTTGAACCTCTCAGCATCACGTGGCAGCGGAACTTGGTTCCCGTATTTAGCATCCCAGTAGTTTTCCTTTCTGCTGATTTCCTCTACTTCTCACTGTACGTGCGCATCTTAGGAGTCAGCGAATAACTTGAGGGGAACTTGTGTGCATATTTCTCATTCAGCCCTTCCTATCATTTTACCTTCAAACTCCAGCAGCTCTGGCAGCTTTAAGCTCTCCTCTTAGCCTAGTCAGACTGCTGCTTTCTGCTGTTTACTCCCTTGTACCCTCACCCCCTCCAGGGACTCGGGGAAATCCTCTCGGGAAAAGCCAGGAAGAATATGAAGCTTTCCTCATGTTTCCTTTCTCTTGGGGATCACAGCCTCTCAAGTCCTGCCTGCACTGGATGTTCTCCAGTTCCTTTGAACAGTTCCTTTATATATTTTGCCCAGCTTTCCTAATTATTTTATAAGGAAAATTAATCCGATACAAGCCATTCCCATATGGCCAGAACCAGAAGCCTAATGCAATTTCCACTTACTGAATCCTTCTCAAAACTGCTCTAGACTAGGCAGCAAAAGTTTCTGTTGGCAGGCAAATAATTTAATCCTTACTTCAGCCTACAGAGAATGAAATGACCTCATAAGTTGGACCACAAACAAAGCTATCTGAGATATTTAACTGATATCAGACTGAAATTTAAGCACTTGTTAAGAGTTACACAGTCCTGAGAATATAAAAGAATTCAGAAGTCTATTTGGTTCAAGGTGTTTACATGGCTTAGGGTTTCTCTCAAAAGTCATTGGACGTAGGCTAGAATCACCAAGGAAATGAAAAGCCAATCTAATGAGTGACTTAGTGAGAAACGCATACTGCTGAAGGTAACTGAAGAACTAGGCAATTGTACGATACAGGAACAAGGGCCCCAAGGTCACTTCTTTTAAGCTATGAAGTCATTGACTAAGTAACCACAAATAGGACCCAGTGTCTCTTATGGACTCAGACAAGAATCGAGTATGCTCCACCTATAAACTCAAGAATGCTGAGAAGCAACCACCAAAATTACTGGAAGTGATAGGGTTTTCTTAGGTGTGGGGAGAAGAATCCACTCAATGTCTGCAGATCTGGGTCTCACACCCGAAGGAAATTTCTGGTAGTGATTTGCCTTGGTTACCTGGAATGGTTATTATCTTCTTTAGTGGGTATTTTTTCAACCCTGGTTCATCAGTCCGGGCTAGTCAGAGGACAAAGGCCACATCAATTATTTTAACAGAGAATTTAATATATGAATTATTAATCAGAAATTGGACAAATAAGATGGCAAAGAGGGGACCCAGAGGAATCACAAAGGTGGTAACTACAAGAAGCAACTACCACCCTTAGAACTGGGGAAACAAAAAGAGTGTTAGGGGTTATTGAAATTTAAAAAGTTAGAGGAGGGGCTCCAGAGGGCTTCAGAATTCTGAGGAGGGATCCCAGGCTGGACAGTGCTTGCATCTCTAAGGGGAGATGTTGAGGCTGGTTCTGGGAATGTGGATAAACTGCAAACAGTAACTCAATACTGCTGCTGTACCCAGCTGTCTGTGCCAGGTAATGTGGACAAAGACAGGATGAGTCCAATTCTTCTCCCTCCACCAGTCCCCCAGGCTCCCTCTAGCGCCCTCCATTAGCAGAACCTACCAGGGACCCAGCTGACAAAGCAGCAAGGTGGTTTGCAGAATCCCAGCCACAGCAACACAAAAAAAGGAAAAGGCTCGAAACTGAGAGACAATAGCTCACCAACACTTCAGGGAGGTTTAGATTTAAGGGTAGAAATATTTAAAAGAAACAAAACTATAGCATTAATATTTTATATTAGGAAGGAATATGTGCCTATTTGGTGTTTCAGAATGTGATATTTGAGAGAATAAAGCCCACTAGAGTGCAGTTTTACAACTCCACTTTAAAATGTATAATTGAGAATTAATTTAGACTTGTGTTTTTTTAATGGTGACATCTAAGTTTAAGTAGAGTATAAAAACATTGAAGAGGACTTAGATTTCTCTTTTAAGTTAAATTTATTAGCTTCTATAAGAGGTTAAAATTTGGGATGATTTTGCTTGTGGTCAGAAAAACCAAAGTAGTTAAAAAATAAACATATTAAATTTCTAAATTTGTTTAAAAATGTTTGAAGTGCTGAGCTATGCTTGTAAATAAGAGCAAGCATTATTCAAACACTCCTCCAAAGTTACTGCCACGATCTGCTAGACTTATAAAATAGAATAAAATTTGTAAGCTGAATTTAAAAGCATAAAAAATGTTTAAACTTTGCATCTGAAATAGAATATTGATTCTAAAGACAAAATTATTAAATTAAATATAAACATTATTACTTTTTAAAGACAAATTTTAACATAAGTTTTTTTTAAAAGCCCCAAAATCTTTTCTACATAGGAAATTTACTGTCCAGGATACCAGAGTCCCCCACCCCCACTCCCTACGCCATGAGGTTTTCTAGAAATGGTTGCAGAAAAGCAAGAGATGCAGCTTTGTTCCTCAGCTTTTCTAGAAACCCTGGAACATCTCTTACCTTGTAGCAAGCTGAGGAGATTATGCCCCTGGCTTAGTTATTCTTCATTTTCTATCAGGCTAGGGTACCTCCTAGAATAGAAGGGGATGACCACTGGACTTGTGGTAAACCTGGGGTCAAGTCCTAGCTCCATTGCTTAAAAGACCCAAGGCTCAGTTTACTCATCTGCAGAATGGGGGTGATACCTGCCTTGCAAGGTTGTTGTGAGGAACAGCATAGTACTCGGCCCTCATTCTGGATTCCTGAATGCAGAATGGGGCAAGGAGGTTCTTGTCTGAGCTCACTGGCCTGGGACATTCTCTCTTCTTGGCAGGAGAGTTTCTTCAAAGAGATGGCCCTATGGCAAACAACAGGTACTCTCACTGTCCTCAGGATTGCCAGGTCCCAAAGCAATCTCTTACCACAGACAGAAAGAGGGCAGGCCAAGAGAAAGAGCTGGCTCTGGAGCAAAACATCAGCCCCGTGAACAGGGTTAACTCTCTGCAGGGAAGTGGCAGACATTGGCTGGAGCAAAGGGGAGGAGTTGCAAGAAGGGCTCAGACTCCCACCTGTGTTCACTGGGTCACCTGGGCACACAGCCTCAGTTGGAACATGCTTGGAGACAGCTGCATGGGGAAGTTCCCTACCTGGAGAAAAAGGAGAGAGGTGGCATCCTTTCTGCACATACCTGGCAGGGGCGGGATGGAGATCAGAATTATACCATCCCATTCATTTATTCAATGCACATGACTTAGAAATTTCTCTGTATTGTGAGGCCCTAAGCCTGCAAATATAAATCCTACACATTCTTGCCTTCCTGGATTAAGCCCCTGAGACTGTATAGAGGTTGAAGTGACTGCTTCTATCTGGAGAAGTGATGGGGAGGCCCCCAGGGAGAGGGAACAGTGGGAGCATGGCAGGGGGTATGGAGATGGAAGGCAGCTTCCTGGGACAATGAACAGCCCTGGTGAAGCAGTTGGTCTCCAACTCAAGGGAGTCAAAGAGCAGCCAATGAGGCTGGGAAGGTAGGTGGGGTCGGCTTGTGAAGGACCTTGAAGTCGAGTTCAGGTGTATGGATTATATTGAAAGCCAAGGAAAAGTTTTAAGCAGGGGTTGCACCTTAGATCAAATGGGAATGTCCATAAGGGAGAGATGGAGTCTGTACACAAATACAGAAAGTAGCAAGTTGTGCAAGTCCAGACTAGGGATGGTGAGGGCCTGACAGAAGGCAATGAGGCAATTAGAGATTGGAGCCTGGGACTACAGAATCGTGGTCTCTGTGGGAGTCTAGGCCGTGGTGGGTGGAGGTCAGGCTATAAGGTCCCCAGGCCATGCCACCCAGTCTCCCCTGTACACTGAGACCAGCACTTGTATGCTGCAGTTTCATCTTCCCAGGCTCCCAAGTACATCCCATGACTGGCCTTTCTCCTGCTGGGAGAGATATTTCAGCAGAGGCGGCAGCAGAGCAGTACCCACAGAAATCTTCAGTCCAGCTGAGAAGGGATGGAGACAACAGCAAGCATGCCAGGGAGGACACCAGTGCATCTCTGGCCAGCTGAGGGGCTCAAGGCCATTTAAGGACTTTCAGAAGAGCTTCAGCCAACTTACCACTGCTCCTTAGCGTGAAGGCAGGGTGAGCCCCTGGGGTGGACACTTTTTGTCTATCTTGCTTTCCTTCTCTTTTCCCATCGGATTCCACTGGGCCGGAAGACAAGGAGATTCCTGAGTAGCTCAGCTGGTCTTTCAGGAGCTTGCTACCCACAAAGAGTAATCAGTAGAAGCAGCAAAAACTAAGGATTATGTGGTAATCATCATTCTGTGGGGCAGAATAATGACTCCCCCTCCCCCATCAAGGATGTCCACGTCCTATTCCACAGTACCTGTGATATATCCTACAAGGCAAAAGAGACTTTGCAGATGTGATTAAACACTTTGAGTTGGGAAATAATCCTGGATTATCTGGATGGGCTCGATGTAATCAACAAGGGTCCTAGGGAGGCTGAATGTAGTTTGGAGTGATGCCATGTGAAAGGGACTCAACCACCATTCACTGCTGGCTTTGAAGATGGAGGAAGAAAGCCACAAGCCATATGGGCAGCCTCTAAAAGCTGGCAGAGGTAAGGAAACAGATCATCCCTTAAAGCTTCCAGAAAGGAATGCAGCCCTGACACCACCTTGATTTCAGCCCAGTGAGACCCTTGTCAGACTCCCAGCCGACGAACTGTAATAATAAGTTGTTTTGAGCTGCTAAGTCTGTGGTAGTTATGGCAGTGATCGGAAACAAAGCAGATCGTAAGGCTGGCTCCTTGTCACTCAGCTCTTGGGTCAGTTGACTTGGAGAGAGACCTCCTTTGGCCATCCTACCCACAGTCATCCTTTCTTCACTCTCCAGTCACTGGCACTTTGCCATTTCATCCAGTGTTGTTCGGTAGTTGTGATGCTTGTGTTGACCTGATTTCCAGCCTTCCCCACTAGAGTAAGCTCCACGAGAGAAGGCATCTTGGTTATTTGTCCATCACCTTATCCCTAGTACCAAGAAAAGTGCCTACACACAATGGAAGCTCCACAAATGTTTGATGGGTAGACGGGTGGATGAATGAATATGATGGTGCACTGCTATGTCATGGGCACACTAATGACATGAAACCTATTGAGACAGAATGCTCAGTGGTTGTTTACCATAATTATGACCTGCAAAGGCTCAACCGAAACATACACACTCTCCTTTTACCTCCTACAGGATGACTAATCAGTCACACTTCTTCAAAGGCTCTTATTAAGCCTTTAGAGGTCTCAGACTGTTGCCGCTATAGGCCTCCTAGAAGTATTTATGCAGAGTAAAATATGATAAATTTCCTCTGCCAAACAGAATCAGGGGAATACATGAGATCATCCATGAGTATGTATGCTAAGTGTTCCCTCTAGGTCAAATACTCTGGGAAGAAAGGCCAAGCTGGTTTTAGAAAAAGTGTTGGCTTCTCAGACTTTTTTCAGTATTTTCTAGCTCCACAATCTGTTTCTCCAGGAAATGAGTTGCCAATCCAGTCCAGGATTGCAAACAAAACTCAGGGAAGACTGGCTGAGCTAAGGCTGCTGTCTGACTGTGGAGTGGAGGCAACAGGAAAAGAGATGAGGAGGCAGAAGTGGGGGCAGGGAGTTTGAGGGAAGGATGCATCAAAATCTAATTTGAGGGAAAAAAAGATCTAATTTGACTGCTATACTTGCAAATTCAATCAAGACACCCTTGGGGCACCCAGCAAGGACAAAATGTTGTTTATTGAATTCGTTTTGGAAACAGACAACATGAAAGGTTTCTGTGAGCTCACTCGAAGAGTCATGATTGCTTCCTGTCATCAAATGTCAACCACAGGAAAAACCTAGCATAAATAATGAAAACGAATCTAGGAGAGAAAAGTGGTTAAAACACCTCAGCTATCACTCTTCCAATAGCCCTCTGATAGCTAACATGATCATAAACATCAATAAAATTTTTATAGGTATAGTCTATTTACTGCACAAATATCAAGTGTATACATCGATGGTAAAGTTGTAAACTGGCTAACAGTCATCAGCAATTAAGTATACTGGGTCTATACTGACACTCCCATTCTCATTTTAAGAGCTTATATATTTAACTGATGACTGCTCTCCTCATCAGGGACATTTAAGACATGGAAAAGGCATTTATATACACACGCACGCATGCACATGTGATTAACCTTACAAACTGAAAAAGTAAGCCCAAGCATGATTAATTAATTTGCCTGGATCAATAAATACTAGTCTCAAATGTTAAGTGTACTAATAAGGACAGAAGCTATCAGTTACATAAATCATCATGTTGCTACCTACTGATGTTCCATTTGCTAATGCATGTTAGTCAATTTGTAGACTTTATCCAACACATACACAGAGATGATTATTTTTGTTTGAAATTCTCAGCCGATCAGCAGAGATCTTTTGGATATTTCTCTCCCATCATTCTTAGAATGAAAATGAAATAACTCTTAAATTTCTAAATTCCCAGCCATCAAGAGCACAATTCTGATCATACTTCAAATCTTCACCCAGAAGGGAAATGCCATCAAGAGTTAAATGAGAAGGTCTCATCACCATGGCAGCTTAGGCTGATCTTCACCTTCTCCCAGCACCCTCTTGCCATATTGGAAGCCAAGGTGGCTCATCTCTTTGAGATTTCATAAACATCAACAGGAAGGGTCAGAGGAGGAGCCTTGTCTTGTCTTTTTTCCTGGAGCTGTTATCAGTGAGACAGACAACTACAAAGAGGAGGATAGGGATTCAAGGTGGATAAAAGCCCCCAGACCTGGAGGGAGCAGTAGAAGGATGCAGCACCGTGCTATGGCCTGCAGCCCCCAAGTGCTTCACATGTTAGAAATTCCGGGCATTTCTTTAACCACAGGGAATAAACATCCTTCGAAAAGGTCCTGCCCGCATCTCCCCTCTCTCCCCACACTGTAAAGCATAGAAACATTCCATTTTCCATGCTTCCTGGAAGAATCCTCTGCCCATGAGGCAAACTGGGTCTCCCCACCCCAATGCAGCTTTTCCTAGAAACCATGAAATTTACAAATTTACACAGGCCACTGTGGATTCAAGTCCAGCTGCTTCTAGAGCTCTGTGACATAAAAGCTCTGTGCACCATAGATCTCTTTAGCCTGAACCACTTCCAGTCTCTTTTCCCAGGAGCTCTGCTTGTGATTTTAGTGTGAAGACTCACCCCAGTGGAAATGAACAGTGCAAGATCCCACGTGCAAAATTTGCAAACTTTGTTTTTGAAACAACACACATTTTAAAAATTCAAGTCAAATCCAGGTACAGGCTAGTTGGTTGGTATCAGTTGGCCCCTCACACCCACCACAGGAAAGCATGATAAGAAAGTCCGTTTCTGAAATGACAGAGACAAGAGGCATCGGGGGGTGAGTTCCTTGAGCTTGAGAGGAAGCCTAAGAGGGAAATGCTGAGGCTCAATAAAAGACAAGGCAGCTCCAGCCTCACAGCCCCTCTGGGTCAAAAGCCAAAGGCCTCTGTGCAAGCAGCACATAGGATGTGGATATAGGTGAGGACAGATCCTCACCCACCAGAGGGGTAACTTTCCCAGCAATTCTGAAACTAAAATAAGGCAGGCACATTCCCAGAGCCCTGCTGAGTAGGGGCTGCAGGCTATTTTCACTCTACACAAAATGGGGGAGAGGAGTTCCCTCTCCACTAATTTTTCACCCATAACCCACCACATCACAAGGAACCTAAAGGGGAATTCCAAAGGCCAACACATCCTTGGTGGTTGTATGTGTGGTCCTGACAACCTCCTGTTCCAGAAATGCCAGGAGTATTGGATATGTCATTGGGAACATTAGGCAATCCAACATCAGAGGAGGAAAGGCCCAGAGATGAGGATCTGAGTCAGGCTGGCAAGGCTGGAGTCAGAAAGTGACCATTAGGCAATTGGTCACTACAATTGGTGGCTACAAAGAACTGGTCACAGTCACCAAAATGAAGAGGTTCACAACAACGGTTTCCCCTTAGGGCATTTTGACCAGGACAGTACCCTAAAAGAAATAAGGCAGCATTGCACAAAGCAAGAGGCCCCTCAGTAATCCATGGAGATGGAGATGTCCTCATCCTGGTTGCAAAACAGGAGGTGGAAAGGCCTGGGGGTGGCGACTCAGCTGAGGGAAGCACAGTTCAGCTCTGAGCCCTCCTGGCTGCCCCCGGCCCCCTCCTCCAGTCCATCAGGGCTATCGGTGATGTTGGGCTCGCTGGAGCACTGCCGGTGGGGTGGGGGGAAGCTGGGTGGCAGGAGAAGGCACTTGTCCTCACTGCTAGCCTCCTCCCCCAGGCCTGAGTGCATCATGGTGGCCATGGCCAGCAGCTGGATGTCCGAGTGGGCATTGGCCACTGTGTGCCGCCGCACGCTGCCACACTTCTCCAGGTAGGCTTCCCCCTCCTGCTCCGTCAGTGGGGTCAAGACCATCTCATTCAGTGGCCGGCTGACTGCGGTTATCGGGGAAGCATAGTTCAGGACAGTCATCTTGGGCCGGACTCTGGAGTGCCGCCTGGCTGCAAGAGAAGAATCAGCAAAGACTGTTATTGGGGAGGAGGTACTGGTGCTCAAAAGCTCCTAATCCAACTAGGGGAAAAGAACAAGGTGGTGGCTCAACCTTTAGGAGCAGCTCTTAGGTGCAGCCCTACTACAATGCAAGGGAGGAATTTGGTGATACCTAAATGTTTCTCTTACAACTTTACCTGTTTATGCCAGATCCTGCCCGTAACCAACCCTACCCCACATATTAGGTGGTCACCAACAGACTTTCCTTGACAGATAAGGGTCAAGGGAATCTGGTGTGTTTCTCAGCTGCTGCCTGAGCTTCATCAGATTTGCCCTAAAATTCCCTTTCAAACAATGTCCCCTGAGGACCTGGGCATGGGATGGCCAGCTTCCAAAAGAAGCACCCTGGCTTCCTGCAGGAGTGGCCTCTCCCATGCCAACAGGTGACATAAAAGAGCCTTCATAAGCTGAAATCCAGAGGAAGAGATAACTGGGGAGTTACCTCAGTTGTCAAACCCAAGGTAGCAGGACTGTCTTGCAAATCATAGGGAACCAGGGCTATCAATGACCCTCATCTCCCGCCAGGTCAAGGATCTCAGACCTACGTTCTGTTCAAGTCAATTCTCCTGGACTCAGTCTTTAGCATCACCAAAGAACAGGCTAGGTTCCATGGATCACCCCAAGGAGGTAGACACAGGAAGACTGGGTACTAATTCTACAACTGCTGCTTTTTGGTTTTGAGACAGTTTTGCTCTTGTTACCCAGGCTGGAGTGCAATGGTGTCATCTCAGCTCGCTGCAACCTCCGCTTCCCAGGTTCAAGAGATTCTCCTGCCTCAGCCTCCCAAGTTGCTGGGACTACAGGTGCCCACCACCATACCCAGCTAATTTTTGTATTTTTACTAGAGATGGGGTTTCACCATGTTGGCCAGGGTGATCCTGGACTCCTGACCTCAGGTGATCCACCCGCCTCAGCCTCCCAAAGTGCTGGGATTAAAGGTGTGAGCTACCACGCCCAGCCTACACTGCTGCTTTTGAATTCTCATCATGTTCCAGAAACTGCTAAACCTAGACATTTTATCCTTTGAATCCTCCCCAAAACTGAACCTAATTCATGGTATAGTATCAGCTTCCACTTTCCAGACGAGAAAACTTGAGTCTCAGAGAGGACGTAGCTTACCCAAAGTCATATAGATAGAAGGTAGTTTAAGCTGGGACTCAAACAAGTCTGTCTCTCTCCAGACCCTTGCTCTTCTAGCTGCCCATCCAAGGCCCAAAGATAACTAGGGTAGGTGACATACCTCAAGGGAAGGACAAGCCAAGTGGAGGTGCTCCAAGGGCTGGAAAAAGCATGCCCATCTGGAGATAGGAAACTTGCCAGGAGGATGTACACTGGAGGTGGACCTTTAGGATGGCAGAACTCCCAGAAGCGGGGAAGGGGTGACAGAGTTCTGAGCAATGGCAGCAGCCTGAGAGAGCTGCTGAGACAGGTGCACCATCAGGTCACAGCCTGGCTGGAACAGAGTCTAGGAGACAGTGGAGAGGTGCCCGGGCAGGCAGATGGAAGCACCTGTAGTACATCAGCCAGGTCGCAGCAGAGCTGCGGGGACGCAGTTAACATCGAAGGTCACAGGGCAGGATGGGCTGTGCTCAGGAAGCTTCCTTGGGCAGAAGTGTGGCAGAATGGGCTGGAGCCAGCAAGGCCAGCAGCGAGGAAAGCCAGGGAGAAGGCTCGGGTATTATGTTCTATAATAAATATGGATTGCATGTGAAAAAAGGTAATGCTAACATCAAAGTGAGAGGTGATGAGGAAAGGAAGTAGCGTTGTGGTGATATGGGTAAGGTGAGGAGGATGACTGCTGGAGACACCACAGAGACACCACAGAGATACTACAGAACCCCACAACTAAGAGATCCTGGGAGCGGGGCAGGGAGGAGGAGCTGTGGGACAGAAGGAGGGAACGGCAGACTTGGGGGAGGGGTGAGGGATGGGGAAGATGCAGAGGAGGCAGCTGGTGAGACCCAGTGCCGGGGCCTGGCCACATCGCATCTGAGATGTTGGGGGGCAACCTCCACGGGCAGACAGACATGCAGTTTTGAGCTGGGAAAAGAAGTTTCTATCTAAAGACAGAAATTTGGTCATTTTCAAATAATATTTAAGGACAGTAAGAAATGTTGATAATATTTGGTGACAAAAGCAGGATATAAACAACAGTATTATGTGCATTTAGTCCCTTTTTAAGCCAAACTGGGGTTATACTGGGTGCTATATTCACCCACCACACCTATGTATAAAAACTGGGAAAGGTTACATCCAAATATCTAGTTATCATCTCTGGGTAAAGGTATTACCTGGTGATTTTTAAAATTTCTTTATCTTTTCATTGATATGTCTTTAACATTTTCATTCCATATGTGGGCATTTCTTTTATGACAAGAAGAAAACATTTTAGGATATGAAAATCAAAGTCCTCTGGAAATTAGTAATGGCTGGGGCCCTCCGAGTGAATGTGACCTCTCTGAAAATGAAGATGGGGTAAAGGACTAAATTATTCTGGTGTGTGCACCTGTGCTGGGTGGATAAAATGAGAGGAGCTAACAGCACTACTTTCAGAGGGCCTAAAGTATTAACAGCTAACACACAGGACAGCACTTAAGAGCATTGGGTGCTAATCTGAGCATCTTGTATCTATGAACAAATTATCAACCTAATGAAGTGGGTACTGTTATCACCACTGCCACTTTACAGATGGGGAAATTAAAGCACGGAAGAGGTTAAATAACTTGTTCCACATTGCAAAGAAGAGGCAAAGCTGGGACTGGAGCACAGATGGCAGCCTCCAAAAACCAGGTGAGCCTCATTGCCTTTCCAGAAGGAAGGAAACCCTAGGGTGGGTCAGAGAGGCAGAAGAACCGAAACACTCAGGTAACCAAAGCCTGGGGAGTAGAGTCCCAAGAGAGGAAGCAAATCTGACAGCAACACCCCAGCTCCCGGGGCCTCTGCTCTCCCACCTTCACACAGGCTGCGCCAGGGCAGAAACCTGCACAGAGTTTGAAATAGAATAAGCACCATGACAAGGCTGGGTCCCTTGGTCCCAGAGAAGTCCCCCGACCCATGGTCCTCTCAAGGCAGTGCTGCCTCCTCTGCCACCTAGGCCCGGTATCATGTTAGGAGCTGGATGGCTCTGGACCTGAGAGAGGCAGAGGCATGGGACAGTCCAGCCACTGCAGCTGGTCTGGCCTGGGAGAGAGTGAATTTGAAGGCACGGCCATGGGAGAAACACAGTTTCAGAGGCCTGGGGGATGGGTGGGTTCTGTTCCGGGCCTCTTCTTTTCAGCCTCCCTTTGTGCCAGAGCACACCTCTCCCCAGCTTCCCATTCACACACCCAATTTCACCTGTCCCTGCCTTCCACAGCGCCCATATCCCCGACACACGGAAGACCCAAGAGAAAGGTGTTCCCTCTGCCATCCAGGCAGGACAATGCAGTGGGAAGAAAGGGAGTGGGGCCCGATGGTATCAGTATTCCCACCACACTTGGACAGGAGGGGGAATACCCCACTTTCCAAGAGGAAAGCAAACCATGCTGTTCGCAGACTGGCCATGGGGACATGTGGCTCATGCTGCTTTAGTTTACTCTCTGCTCTTGCAGTGGATCTGGAGGGCCCTAGACATGTGTGTCAGCCACTTCCAGAGCCCATGCTCCCAGAAGGAGATCACAGCAAGACCTGCCCACTTCCATGTGCAAAGCTCACAGCAGCTCCTGTCATCAGACTGGTGTGTGTGTGTACAAAAAATGAAGATAATAAAATTCTAACCCTTTGGACTAAATCTTGAGTCTACTGGCTCAGAAGCCCAAGGGGCCTATTTGGTGGTAACAACTACTTTTCAAAATCAAAGGATAATACATAGAATTTAGAGTGTACAGTGTGTTCCCACCCAGGATCTCGCTGTTTAGTCCCAATCTCCCTCCAAAACAGAGTTGTTCTCAGTATACCCACTGCACAGATGAGGAAGACTGAGGATCAGCCCCAGTTCTCTTAGGTTCCAGATGGCAGCGCCCAAACTGTCCCCACTACACGCTGCTGTGTCTGAAGGGACTGCTGCTGCCCTCAGAAGACATGTCCTTTGAAGCGGCCCCCCTACTGAAGTCAAGTAACAGCAAACACTGGCCCCCAGCAGGTGCTAGACAAGTAGCTGACACTGGCTTCCCTCTTTGGAGATAGGAGACAAAACGCCAAGGAGCAACCAAGAAGAAAGCATCTATGCCAGGCACTGGCAGTTCTTTGTGAAGCATGGACACTTGTACTCTCCAAGTTACACATTTCTAAAATGTTCCCACATTCTTATAACCTGCATTACTTTTATGATCTCCAAAATCAATAACTATAAAACAGAAGCACCAGAAGAGTTCAAAGCAGCAAGGATCCCACTGAAAAACTGTCCTTAAAAAAAACGCCCTTGAGAACAAGTCATTTCTCTCTCACTGCTGATAGAAGTACACACTTTAGATTGCTGTTGGGAAATCCATGTTGGGACCTGAACCCTACAGCCAGCCTAGCGGGAGACGGGAAAAGACCTATCTGGGGAGCATTTGCTGCATGCAGATGTCTGGGCTCCTGAGACTGGGTACCTACCTGCCAGGAGGGGTTTGTGCAAAGGGTAGGGCAAAAGAGCCAGACAGTAGCGACATTATTTCTATTGTTGCTAGAGATTTCGATAATTTTGTTTGTTTGTTTTGAGATGGGGTCTCACTCTGTCGCCCAGGCTGGAGTGCAGTGGCGCGATCTCAGCTCACTGCAAGTGCTGCCTACTGGGTTCACGCCATTCTCCTGCCTCAGCCTCTCGAGTAGCTGGCATTACAGGTGTCCACCACCACGCCTGCCTAATTTTTTGTATTTTTAGTAGAGACGGGGTTTCACCGTGTTAGCCAGGATGGTCTGCATCTCCTGACCTCGTGATCTGCTTGCCTCGGCTTCCCAAAGTGCTGGGATTACAGGCGTGAGCCACTGCGCTCTGCCTCAATAATGTTTTATAAGAGTATGGGGGACTCTTCTCTTTGGGGAAGGGGTATCTGGAAAGATACAGTATTAATGTTAGATTTTAAAACATGACTGAAACTTGGAAGAAAGGCTGAGACCAGAGAGGACAGAGGGTAAATCAAGGGAATGGGAAAGCTACTTGCATGGCAGACACATGCAGCATCTTTGGAAGAAATGAGAATTCATCTGATGATTTCCACAGGTCCCAACCCATGGGAATGAGCCAGGGAAAGGTGTCTCCAATGATCCTTGGAGGGCCCAGGCAGCAAACGGACAAGAGAAGCCCCTCTGGCTGCTCACAGGTCAAGAGCTGGAGCCAGAGTGAGGGGGGCTGCCCTGGAGGAGGAGACCCCATACCACCTGTCCCCACCTTCAACAAACACTATTACCTGTACATGCAAAATGCTGCACTAGCTGCAGAGAAGAAAAGAAACATAAATCTGATGTGGGGCCCCCAACAGGGGCTTGAGCCCAGCACACTTGTGTACTTCCATGCATGTATGTTCACATGTCAGGGGCAAGAGTTCTTAGGAGCAACTATTTACTGAGCATCTACGGGATGCTAGGTACTGTATCAAAAAGGAGGTGCTCCACTGATGGCTTCTAACCACTTTGCAGAAGAACCTGAAGTTGAGATGTGGAATAACTACAGTCACAGTGAGTGAGGAAACCAGGACCCAAACCCAGAGCTGACAGCACAGGCCCAGCTCATGACCCCCACACACAAATAACTGTTAGAACAGGTCAGTGTGGCAAATGTCAGGTCAGAGATACAGATGACAGCACCCTGGAAATTCAGAGAAGAAGGAAGAGAAGTCACAAAGTCTATTTCAGATGGGCTGTGCTTCTCTAGGCTTGACTTACAGACTGAACCACTCACTCACAGGAGAGGTCTGTGCCAGGTCCTGGGATACAAAATCCCTGCTCTCAACAAGCAAGCTCAGTGTAAGGGAGAGGCTGAGAAACAGAACATGGCAATACAGCCATGTTCTGGCAAGGCCAAGGATGTGGTTTGGGATCCAGGGGAGGGATTGGGGAGGTACATATAACCTCCCCGGAGAGTGATTTCACAGGGGCCAGGCTGCCTTTAGCTGGGGTCCATAACATAGCAGGCAGCTCTACCTGGCCCTTTCCTGAGACAGGACAACTTCTTCCTCCTGCTGGCCCTGAATAGGAGGACAGGGCCTCTGTGCTCAGCCTTCTGTGGCTCAGAAGTTGCTCCAGGCCACACAGCTGAGCCCCAGCTCTTGTGGTTTCCAAGGCCCTGCTCTCTCCACAGTTGCCTCAGCCTCTCTCTCCCTGCTGATGACTCACCAGAGAGGCTACAGCTCTTCCTTCTGCTTTCTGGGTGGAATGTTTTCATTCCCAAGATTGGGTGTGGGCAGAGCCAGGACCACAGGGACCACAAGGCTGTGTTGAGTCCTCCGAGCAGACAGGCAGACAGCGTTTCCTTGCTAAGTTCCCGCCAGACTCCAGAGCCAAGCCTCAGACAAGTGCGTCAGCTGTGTCCCCACTGGGAGGTCAGGCCTGCTGGGCCCCTTGGGAGGCCTTAAAACTGAACGCCATGCCCACGACTGGCAGACAGTGACTGACACTCTTGCTTCTTGTTCTCCTCCCCAACCTTTTCCTTCTTTGCCCCCGGGAAGGCAGGGCCCTGTCACCCAGGGAAGGGAATCTCCCACTAAGGGACTGACTACCCTGTGGGTACCCCCTGGGGCTCCAAGTCAGCCCTTCCCTTGCAGTGGTGCCCTTTTAGCAGGAAGAGGGCTGGGTCCTGCCATTTCAGCTGGCATCTCCAGGCCACCTCTGCCGCCTCCTCGTCCCTTTCACACGGGGTGAGGCCAAGGGGAGGCTTTATTCCCTCCTCACTCACCAGGAGCCCTGCTGAGCACTGGCATTCATCCACGGCACCGGAGCCAGCAAGAGCAGCTCCTTTCAAACCCCCAGAGAGAAGCAAAGCCTGGAGAAGGCCGTCCTCGGGCCCTTTGTTGGGGACTTGGTTCCCAGGCTTTTGATCTCCCAGGCTCCCTGGCCAGGCCCCACCGGAGCGACCGCCATAATACGGCCATTGTGACCCCAGCACACCAAGCCCGTGGTGGGCGTCCCTCTCCAGGCTGGCACTTGAAAGCCGCGACTGCCGGCTTGTCACGCAGAGAAGTTACAGTATCCTGAAGGAGAAGGGCCCTCCCCCGGGAGACACAATGGACGGAGGCCTGTGGGAGACCAGGGCCTTTGTGTGGGAGAAGTCGAGCGTGCTGCTGAGTGTACACGCTGGGAGGGCCCTGCAAACAGCAGGGAAACAGCCTGGAGACTTCGGGGACTTGAAAGGTGGGGCAAGGGCCAGCCTCTGAGGAGTCGGCCTTTTACAAAAAGTTTCACTACCCTCCTCCTCCTCCCTCGCCAACTGCCACTGTTGCAGAAAAGTGGCTGCTTTGGAGAGGGGAGCACATTCTCTCACTCCCATCATGGGCCTCCGACCTATGCATACCCAGGGGTGAGAATAGGGTGGCAGGAAGGGAGACCTCCCGAGAATCCTCGTGCAGTCAAACACGCGCGGGCGCGTGGGTGCAGTGCGGAGCCCCGGGAATAAACTGCTTCTCTGGCTCTGGCCACCTGCCCTGCAGGTGACCTGGAGACTGAAAGCACAACAGTACCTTGGAGGATGGAACGAGTTACATGCCAAAACCCTGGTCAGTTATCCAGCCTGAGTGGCGGCTTCTTAAGGGATGGCTGGCCCCTGCTGCCTGTGACCACGCCTACCTGCGACCACGCCTACCTGCGACCACGCCTACCCATCCTCCGGCCCAAGTGAGCCGCAGCAAAGCCCTCCCATAGGTTTAAGGGGTTTTTCACCTCCAACCTCACTCCTTAGTTTTTACTTCAGCCAGCCATCTCAACACCCCTCCCACAGGCAAAATAAACCTTTTACTAAGGGGCAGACCGAGGCCCCGAGAGTCCTCTCTTTATGTGGAAAGCCGTGTCCTCAGTCAGGATGGGCACCGCTGTGACCACTTTAGCTTCTTAGTATCCAGAGACATGGGGTGAAATGTCTGGCTTAGGATCCCTCTTGGGCTAAGGAACACCTCCTGAGCTGTCCCTGAATAAAGTCACCTCCTCAAAGTTGGCAGCGGGCAGTGGGGGTGGAGGTGATGACAGTGCACGCGGGGCAGCTGATAAAGTATCCACAACTCAAGGCTCTGTAATCCTGGCTCCACGTGACCTGAATCCTCACTTTCTTCCCCTGTAAACCTGGGAAGAGCAGTGTCTGCTCCATGGCCCAGCATCCAGCGCCCCCAGCACCATGTCCAGGACGAGGTCTGTGTCCAGTAGCTTCCCTTGCCATCAACTTCCTTGCAACTCTGAAGCCCTTTCAGTTCCTCTAACACTCCTTCCTCTTGCTCATCACCTCTCCTCCAAACCCTCCCAAGGTCCTCCCCTTGGCCTGGGGATAGTCATCCCTCTCTGTTTACTCAGCTAACTCATATTCATCCTGCAGGTCCCATCGCAGACATCATCACTTCCTCCAGGTAGTCTTCCCCGATTCCCTAGTCAAGGTGAAGTCTGCATGCCCTGGGTCCATGGCCCCTGTACTTTCCCCCTCAGAACAAGTGTACTCTGATGAGACAATGCCTTGTTTGTGACTTCTCCCTTAGGCTGTGTGCACTGGAGGGCAGGAATGGGTTGGCTTCATTTACAGACAGCACCTCCCAGAGTGCCAGGACAGGGTCTTAGTATACATTTGCTGAAATAATTTAAAATTAACCAAAAGAGGGTCACATCCTTCCCTCCCTGCCCCTACTGTGACAACTCACCAGAGGCAGGGACTGTCCTCGGTACAAGAATAAAACCTCGAATCTTTACTTTATAATTTGGCAAAAATGTGCATTATTCTTATTTTAGTTGGCAAGCTAAAGCTATCCCCTCTTAGAGTGAGTCCTCACTGAACAAGCTTCCCAATCGACTCTTGTTCCTGGGATAGGACACCAGAATAATCCACCAAAAAATATGACTCTTGGGCATAAGGATTTATGAACTGAAGGCAGTTAAGACGCAGATACAGGAAGCTCTCTGTCCTCCCTCTATTTGCTTAAAGACAGGATATAGATGTATAAAGACAAAAGGTATCCCATCCCACTTCTACCAGGGAGAGCAAAGGTTAACCACTGAAGACAATTTTAGACCCTTATCAGCCGGCAATGGCACCAGAGAAACCTACATGAACAAGCCTCACTAACCAGCCCTTATCTGCCATCTATTTCCCTTGCCACAAGCTGCCTCCCCTGACTCCAAGTTGTTTTTCTTTGCCTTGCCACTTCTCTGGAAATTTAGTTTTTGTTGTTGAAGATGCTATATGAGCTGAAATTCAAAGCCACGTATTTAAGAACTACTAACTCCCTGGGTGTGACCCATGTGTGTACGAAACATACAATATTAATAAGCTTCTATTTGTTTTTCTCCTATTAATGTGTTACAGGGGTCTGTTCCAACTAAGAGCTTAGGAGGGTTGGAAGAAAAACTGTTTTTCTTCCTCTACACTGGCATTAGGCCCAAACAATGGTGGCATTCCTGCCATGGTCCAGCTAACTTGCTGACATCCTGACAGCTCCCTGGATGCCCCTGTCCCCCAAATTCGGTGAGCTGAGCCAGCAGGAACGTGGGCTCCAGGGAGACTGCAGCAACATGGTGCCCAGCTCAGAGTGGGGCTGCAGAAGGCTATTTTCCTTCAGTGTCATTGAAACTGGCTCGTTCCAGCTCCTGGGAGGAATGAGTGAGGAAGGGAGGGAGGAGGGAGAACAAACCAGCAGGCAGCAGGCTAAGGCCAGCACCCTCCGATCTGTGGTGGCTGTGGTTAAGCTGGTGTCTCCAGAAAAACATGACCAGGGTGGTGAAAACTGCCAGCTGGCCCTGGCTCTTGCTGTGGTAGAGAGGCCCAGGAAGGGGCAGGAACCTCACTGGAGGACACTCCTTTCTTTGAAGCTCAACCACTACAACTCCATTAAAGCGAGAAGAGGGGGTATCAGGTTCCCAATTTGAGTAATCCATTTCCGCCTCTGCATCTCTCTGTGGGTGCTGGCTCCCCTGGCCCCGAAGTACCGTCGCTGCCATCATCTAACATTTTTTGAGTGCCTACTATATGCAAGGCACCATTCCTGGGGACAGAATAATGAATAAAACGTTTCTGCATTGTGAGGGTTTATATTTCAGACAATAACTGGGTTTATTATTATTATTATTAGAAGCCTTATCATACAGCTATTTCTACAAAGACTGGTCTGAGAGCTATTTTGTATTATATTATAGAGATATTTGTACTGAACCCATCTAGACTGCAGTGTCACTGAGAGAAGGAACAGATCTGATTCATCTCCAGATTTTCCAAGGTGCCTGGTACAGAGCCTGACACTCACTGATGCTAGGTTTACAGCCATCAAAAAACGGCCCCAACAGGATTTGTCCCCAAATCCAGGAGCCCCTTTCCTTGCCATGTGGTGGTACCTACAGAAATGGAGTGGGAGACAGCAGCTCGATAACATCTGGCCACGCATACAAGTTGGCCTGGCATTTCCAGTTGGTTTCAAAGGGAAATCCATCACAGTAGCTTTCTCTACTCACCCAGAGGAAGAGTGTAACAAAACACAGTTTCTGGTATCAGATACAGAAAGATTAATGTCCTAGGCACACCAAAATGATCAAAGCCACAATCAAAGATGTGGATCAGACAAGCACCACCACAAAGGCATAGTATCGGTTCTTGGGGAGGAATCATCAAGGGGTAGAGTTTACTGCAACCTCCAGAGGCCAGGAACATGAGTGCTTAAGATGCACAGATTTGCACTGACCCACACAGGAAGCAAAAGGCTGGGCACATCATCAGTGCTCAGTTAAACAGTGCTGGTGTGATCACCAGGCCTCTTGACAACTTGACAGCTGCACTCCTTACCCAGCGTGTACGTGGGGCCTGAGAAGCTACGGTCCCCGCTGATGCCTAGGAAAGGAGAAACCACTTGCTTCACCAGCTCCTCCAGTTGCAAATAACTCTCACTTGGGCCTGTGGGCTCGTGAACACTCTGGAAAATGAACAAGCAAGATACACAAAAGTCAGTGTTCATTGCCATGACCAGCAGGTTCTCATTCAACAAATCCTGACTGTCCTCCTCCAATGTACAAGGCTGTGTTGCTGGCAGGCAGCATCGCTGCAGTTAGAATGAAGGAAACTGAGGCGTGAAGCCTTAGTCACTCGCCATGGGTCACTGCAATTAGAACTGTGCATGGTTAGTACCACAGCAGCCTCTCCCATTGGGCCACCAATACAGCGTGGGTGTCCCACCTCCAAGGCTGAGATCTGACTGGTCTCAAGGACAATAATCTTATCCACATGCACTGGTTCATACACAGCAAGAGACATTTAACATACATAATGCACAGAGGTCTCCTGATAATGCAAAGAGGAAGGTCCTCTTATTATCCCCCTTCTATGGATGAAGAACTAAAGACCCAGAGAGCTTAAATATCTTGCCCAGAAAAACACAGCCAGTAAATGGCAAAAACCCTGGACTGGAACCCAGGCTATCTGGCTCTGATCCCCTCTTCTGCCACTTGCTAACAGGCTAGAAAAGAAGGGAAGAAAGAATATGGAAAAGTTCAGGGTGATAAGAGAAAAGGAGAATTCTTCTAGAGCCAGGAATAGTTTTAGCACCAAATGAAGAGCCAGTTAAAAACCTCAGCATGACAGAAGCCCTGAGTAAAGAACAGTCAAAAGCAGAAAGAAGCCAGTAACCAATGTTTTCTAGAAAACGGGCAGACTCCTAGGGAATTCAGCTTCTTGCTGGGAAGGACTCAAACATGCTGTCATGTTGAGGGGCTGCAAAGAAGCAAAGCCCATCTGGCAGAAGAAGGGACTGGCCAGGAAAGAAACAAGTCTCCATGGGGCTGTGCCCAGCCCAAGGGGTTAACATGTCAAATTCTCGAAATGGAGTAGACTGTAAATCACTTTCACTTTCAAAGTAGACTCCACTCCAGTGCAGTGTTTCAGGGATTGAAGGGGAAACTGGTCAGGTAATGAGTCAGGAAGGGCTGACTCCTGCAGGCTGGTGATCCCAGGGGGAGATGTAAGCTGCCAAGGAAACAGGCTCTTCCTTGGCCCCTTTTTGGTACCATCACACTGAGATGGGTGTGGCAGGGGCTGGGGGAGAGAGGACAGAGCTTCAGGAAATACAAGGAGGCTGAGGAGGGGGCTATGGTGCAGATTTGGAGGTAGAAACAGGGCCAGAAGAGATGCAGAGAAAATGAGTGGCTTCTCCCCCAAACCTTCCATACATGCGAAACAGGGAGGGACCAAAGAAAAAGGAGAAGTGGCAAAAGGTGGGAAGAAAATGGATAATGAACACGTGATTTGGAGCTGGATGGTTTTCTCCCAGAAAAGTCACTGCTGAGAACTTGGCTTGTGCACAGCCCTCTAGCAAGGTGCTGTCCTCAGCCCTCGGCTTGGCTGCCAAACAGCTATGGAATTTGTGTGGTCCAGCGTAAAATGAAAATGCAGGGCCTTATGTTCAAAACTCATTAAGAATGTCAAATGGCGATGGGAGAAAATAAAAACAAGCTCAGGGTCCTCTGAGCACCGGCTGCACACTCTGCCTGGCTGGGACCCCTGAGAATGCACCATTCTTACGGTGGTCTCAGGACCTGTCTGCGTCAGCTGGAAGGGAACTGATCTTCGCACTGGTCTGTATCTCTGACTCTGCCTCTCACTGGGGCAGTCTAAAGACAGCGCACGTGGGCCCACTGTAGGAGTATTTGTACATTTTGGGAAGGGTAGAGTTGGGTCAGGGACACCGTGGAAGAGCAACAGAAAAGACAGAGCTGAAGGCCTAAGAGCTTCTTTCTCTGTAGTAGGGTCAGGTAGTTTTGAAAAATATCAGCCCCAGGTCTCATGGCACTGTGGAAAGTGCAGGTCTAGGGAGATAATGGACAATTCTAAGTACTGAGGCCCACATTTCCTGTAGCAGATATGGCCCCAGGGCAGTGCCACCTGGAAGTTTCATTCAGATCCAGAGGCCACCGCCCCTGCTGCTCAAGATGGACTTGGGCCAGGGAAAGATCCGAGTTCTTCACAGTCATACCCCCAGCCCCAGGCTCTAGAGCTCCTGGCGAGGAAGAACATGGGCCAAAGGCACCATTCCTGGGAAGCCCTCAGGGGAAGTGATGCCAGATGCCCTGCAGGAGAGTGGACGATCTTTAATGGTCTGTAGGGTGCCTGTGGGGCGTTTCCCAGTACCCTGGGAGACTGCAAAAGGAAGGCAGTAGTTGCCAAGAAAGGCTAAGTGGAGGCAGGAAGACAAGGGCTAAGGGATGGGGAGCAATCAAGCTCTGTTATCAATGAGTACAAGACCTTGAGAAAGGTCACCACTTTCTCTGAACCTCCATCTCAGCTGTGAGATGGGGAAAATAATGGTATAGACACAGGAGGAACTGCTTCCTTGCCTGACTTTCTGGAAATTCACCATGACCCCAGAGCTTCTCTGACTGTACTTCCCTCTGCCAAGAGAAGCCCTGCATGATGGTCACCAACATGGGTGTGAGGTCAGGGACCCAGAGTCAGTCCTGCTCAAGCTTCTACTATATTCCATGGCCAGTGTTTAATTAATACCTATTATGTGTCAAAGAGTGTGCTGGGTGCTGAGGGCTCAAGGGCAAGGAGAAAACATTGACCTGCCTTGATTAGACAGAGGCTTGAGGGGCCTGGAAAACAAAGTGTTCTGAGCAGGAGGAATGGTAAGTACAAAGATCCCATGGCAGCCAGGAGAAGCCAAGAAGACCAGAGCAGTGGAGAAGTCAGGTTCCAGGCAGGGATGGAAGGGTGGGAGATGCCGAAGGCAAGGGTATAGACTTGGGCTGTTTTTCTAAGATCGATTGGAAACCACTGAAGAGTTTGAGGCCGTCCCATGGAGAGCAAATTGGGGTGGGGACCAGAGTGCATGAGGGCAGATTCTCCTGGGCAAGCAGTCTCACCTGTCTTTGGGGACTCAGGGCTATGATGACAGCTTTCTCATATGGTTGCAGGGCTACCTGGCACAGGGCCCAGAATGTTGGATTGTGATAGGTGTTTTTCATTATAGACACAGGCCCTCCTGTTCCAGTAGTGACAGGTGAGAGCCTTTACCTGCAGGACTGGATCAATTCTCCTTCCCACAAAACCAAACAAACCACCACCACCCAAAACACAAAGGAATCGCTTCTCAGCCCTAAACTACTATAAACTGAAATGGGAAGATGGGAGCCCAACTTTCCGAATTTTCCTGTCAGAATCCCAAAGGGCTCATTTTCAAGACTCCTTATTCAGGAAGCATGATCTAATTAAGGCTTCTCAGACCCGAGCCCCACATGCATTTTCTATCCCCTCCTTCTCCATCTCTTCCATAAAAATACTTGACCTGGCATTCCGGCCAATTACACCCACCCTCATCCTATTAGGCAACTCTTCCTCCTAATTATAGGAAAGGGGGAGAATGTCCAGAAATATGGCCCAGCTTCAAGGACTGAAACATAACACCAGCTGGGGGATGTGGGGAAGGATTGGGGCCCCAATGCCTGACATTCCATCACTGCTGTGAGGGCAGCAAGGGGTCACCACTAGCCTGATCAAGGATGAAGCCATCTTCCCTGAGGAAGGGCTCAGAGCTAATGCTGCAGCATCTGAACCTGTTACAGAGATGAAGAGGCATAGCAGTCACCTCTTGGGGGTGTCCCTAGCCAAAAACCCTACTCTCTGAGAATTGTGTGGCCCCACCCATAGGAATGAGTTTGCCAAGGCCATGTTTATACTGCTTGATCTTATTCAAGGGTCATGGCTGATAGGGCAAAGAGGAATCATCTAGCCCAAGCTGGACCAATTCAATTATTTCCTCTGGGGAGGAAGCACAGTGTGCATAATTCCAAATCTTACTGCCTCTTCCTAGCTGAGGGACCTCAGGCAAGCACACAAACTTACTAGGTTTCATTTTCCTCACCTCTAAAATGGGAATAACAATGCCTACTTCATACGGTGATTGTCTGGATTATCTGATTAAGGAAACAACACACTTAAAGCCCTTGGCCCGTGCCTGGCACATAGCCAAGGACCAATAAGTGTTAGCTCAACTTCCTAGTATTGATTTAGAATTGGGATTGAGTGACACTAGGCAGCCACTAGCTAGTCTCTTACTGGAAGCACATCAACTGTGAGGTATCACATTCGATCAGGTAAAAACCAAACACAGAACACAAACCTGCAGGGAGAAAAAGACCAAGTCCAGGAAAGATAGACAAGACGAAGACAGACAAGGTAGCCCAGATACAAGTAGAAACTAGGAAGCAGAGGAAGGATGGTGGCTTCCTGGCCTGAGACAGCCTCATTGCTGGTTGTAATCCCTCCTGAAGTCCATCTGCCTTGGGAGCTTTCCAGGGAGTTCCTCATCTGCTTAAGCTAGGCCCAAGTGTATTATTTGCTGTGACTTGCAACTTGTGGCTCCCTGGCATCACTGGAGAGGGGAAAAGGGTATCTACTTCCTGAATGAAAGACTATGCTTCCTTCACTCTCCAGTGCAATCTTGGCACCAAGCACAGCACCAGGACCTAACAGGTGCTCAGTGAATGCACATCAGATGAACGAACGAATGAAACAACAAACTAAATAATAGCCAAGCTAAGGTGCTCTGGTCACTAGGTTCCTTCCCCCTTATCTCAAAAAGGCAGTCTCTTCCCTCGCTCCCTCCCTTGGCCTTGGGGCAAGGCTCCAGCACAGCCTCACCTGCAGGATGAGCAACATCTGGACAATGGACGAGGGCAGCTTGGACTGGGCCAGCAGCAGCAGGTCACCCAGCTTCACCTTCAGCAGGACCAGGTCTCGGAAGCCCAGCAGGGAGATCTGGCGGATAGTCAGCTCCTGGCCCTAGAGAGGACAGAGAAGGGAAGGCTGTGAGGTGAGATCTCACTGAATCTGCCACCGATCATGTGAAGCTCAAGACAACACATGTTTACATAGCACCAAAGATAGGATGAGGCATCTGCAAGGGCCAGTGTGTCTTTCAAAGAGCCAAAGACCAGGCTCCTCTAGAATTAAAATGTCATTAAGATAAGGCATGACTACCTAAATGACCCAAAGACAATACAACCTGCCTACCTAAATGACCCAAAGACAATACAAGGCACATATAATCGGGGCCACACTATTATAAGTGCTATAAGTGGTTGGGAAGGAGAGAAAGAGAAAGATGGGAGAAACAAAGAAGATGATCAATACTACCTCCCTACATTCAAGGCTGTTTTCCCAACTTCATCTATAATACATCTGAACAGCTATCATACAAATAAAGAAGAAAAACATGGGACCTCTTAGATTGTTGTATAAATACCAATAATTGAGGAAGAAAAATAAATAGGAAAGTAGGAGGAAAGGGATTTGTTCAATTGTTGGGATGCAGTAGGGAGCAGAAGGTGAAAATAATAACTATCAATAAGCTAACATGTATTAAATTCTATGTGCCAGGCATGATTCTACATAGTTTAGATGTAAACAACACATGTAATCCCCACAACCACCCTTTGAGATAGGTACCATTATAAAACTCATTTCGCAGATGAAACACCCAAACACCCAGAGAGTTACTATAATTCAACCAAAGTAGAGCTGCTTTCAAACCCAAACTTCTTGATTTTAGAGCTCCTCAAGTTTCCCAAGACCAAAAGAGAAAGGAAGGTACGTTTTTCAGACTCTCCTTTGCACACATATACACAATGCACACTAAAACTCAGTTGCTCTTGGTAGAGCCAAACCCATTTCACAGATGAAACATCCGAAAACCCAGAGAGTTACTATAATACACCCAAAGTAGAGCTGGGTTTCAAACCCAAACTTCCTGATTTTAGAGCTCCTCAAGTTTTTCAAGAACAAAACAGAAAAGAGGGTGCATTTTTCAGACTCTCCTTTGCACACATACATACAAATGCACACTAGAAGTCGGTTGTTCTTGGTAGAACCAAAGACATCATTAGGGTACCCTCCCAAGCTGATGAAGGCTTAAGGATGTTTTCTATTTCCTGCAACTCCATAGAGTTTTATAGAAACATGGTCAAGAGTGGTTTTGCTATCTCCATATCATCCCCTGATCCCCCACATCTAACAGATACACACAATCACCACCCATACCTTTCAATAACATAAAAAATTACAGAGCTCACATTATGTTGAGTGCTTTAAGTTATCTTATAATGAGGGACTTTGATTGGGTTTTATTCCTTCAATATGTTTTAAAAGTTGGCCAGTTGGTACTACCTCTGTTGGATGGATTGATGGACAGAGATGCTAAGGCAACAGGAGAGAGCCAGCATTAGGCAGCATTATTCTGGCCAGGTCCTGGCTCTTGGTCCTGTGTGATGCTGGAAGCAGAGGAGACATAACCAACTTTTTGTTTACAACCTTCCAGGGAAATGAACAATAGAACTGTCTGATTTAAACTATAGAATGTGGGAAGAGAGAAAAAGGAAGACTGGGGCAGGCAACCTTCTAGAAATTAGAACAGCAATTCTGGTGGGAAGGAAAGACTGCAAGGCAAAAGGAAACAATTCTAGGACCTCCTGCTCCAACAACTGCCAAATCACTTTCCAGAACTGATTTTCTAGGAATTCCCTAGAAGGTCATCAAGGCATCCCGAAGGACTCTTCATTCCCCAGAACTGCACTCTAAATAGACAATTATTTTGCCTTACTGTTTTTGGTTTTGTATTTACATCATAAAACATTTAAAGGCAAAGATTAAAAGAGATCAGAAAAAAGGGCTTAAGGTAAAGTTACAAGTCCTCTTCGTCTAATCTCTTATTCTCACTCCACACTGGTAACTGCTCCTTGAGGTTTTTACTTATATTCTGGATTTCTCCAGAAAGCTCCTATATCCACAAAACCACACTACCCCTCCTACTGTTCTGCAGCTTGCTTTGGTTCACTTTGTATATTTTGGAAATCTTTTCATACCAGCACATATTGACCTACCTCACTCTTAAGGCTGCGTAATATTCTACCACTGTATGAACACACTCTGTGTAACCAACCATCTCCTGACCAAGATGCTTTCATTTGCACACGTGTGTGTGTGTTTCAAACATATTTATCCATGCCATGTTGGGCATATTTTGTCAGCATATCCAGATTATTGTCCTGCAAAGGAAAATCGCTCAATCCAAATATGCCTTTAAAAAGTCTTTAAAAAAATACTGCCATGTTGCTCTCCAAAAAGACTGCATCCATGTGTACTCCCAGCAACAGTGTATAAGAGATCCTACTGTCTCACACCAACTGGGAGGATGATTTCTTAAGTAGGATGATTAGGAAAATACATGTCATGACCCCACTTAGGCAACTCTCATGAGCTGTGCCTACACTTCCATAACAGTGCCAGTATATGGTAGATATTCATCCATAACAGTGCCAGTATATGGTAGACACTCATCCATAACAGTGCCAGTATATGGTAGACACTCAACAGTCATCCATTGTCAACTCATCTGCTCAGCCCATGACACAGGAAAACCACGTCCAAATAACTGGATTATCTGCTGTGATTCCAACACATTTTATTGTACAGAGAATAGTAATGATAATGATATTGATGATGATGATAATTGTTAAGCCCTTACTGTATGTCATATGCAAAATTAAGTGCTTTTCATGTATTATCTCACTTACTCTTCTTAACACTCCTGTGAAACAAGTTTTATTATTTTCTAGAAGAAAACCAAGGCTCAGAGAGGCAAAGTTATCTTCCCAAGAATATCAAGATGATAAGCAGCAGACTGAGGACGTGAACCCAGGTCAGTGACTTGGTTTGGATATTCGTCTCCTCCAAATCTCACGTTGAAATGTTTTCTCCAGTGTTATAGGTGAGGCCTAGTAGTAGGTGTTTGGGTCATGTGGGCGGATCCCTCATGAACGGCTTAGGTGCCCTCCCCTTGGTGATAAGTGAGTTCTCAATTAATTCACATCAGAGCTAATTGTTTGAAAGAGCCTGGTGCCTCTTCCCCCATCTCTTGCTTCCTTCTCTCATCATGTGATACACTGGCTTCCCATCACCTTCCACCATGGTTATAAAAGTTTCCTGAAGCCTCACCAGGAGCAGATGCTGGTACTGCGTTTCTTATACAGTCTGCAGGACTGTAAGTCAAATAATAAACCTTGTTTTTTTCAAAAAACAAAACAAAACAAAACAAAACAAAATTACCCAGTCTCAGGTATTCCATTATAGCAATGCAAAATGAACTAATACAGAAAATTGGTATAAGGAGTAGAATGTTGCTAGGAAGATACCTGAAGGTGTGGAAGCAGCTCTGGAACTGGGTAATGAGCAGAAGTTGGGAGAGTTTGGAGGGCTCAGGGCTCAAAATATGACAAAAAGACAAGGGAAGGTTTGGAACTTCTTTGAGACTAGTTAAATGGTTATAACTAAAACACTGATAGAAATATGGACAGTGAAGGCCAGGCTGAGGTGGTCTCAAATGGAAATGAAGAAGTTATTGGGAACCAGAATAAAGATCACCCTTTTTATGCACTAGCAAATAACTAGTCTGCATTGTGTCCATGCCCTGGGGATTTGGGGGAGGTTGAACTTAAGAGTGATGACTTAGAGTGTCTGGTAAAATAAATTTCTAGGGTGGGTGCGGTAGCTCACAACTGTAATCCCAGCACTTTGGAAGGCTGAGGCGGGCAGATCACAAGATCAGGAGTTCAAGACCAGCCTAGTCAATATGGTGAAACCCTGTCTCTACTAAAAATACAAATATTAGCCAGGCGTGGTGGCGGGCACCTGTAATCCCAGCTACTTGGGAGGCTGAGGCAGGAGAATCACTTGAACCCAGAAGGTGGAGGTTGTAATGAGCTGAGATTGTGCCACTGCACTCCAGCCTGGGTGACAGAGTGAGACTCTGTCTCAAAAAAATTCTAAGCAGCAAAGCATTCAAGATGTGGCATGGCTGCTTCTAACAGCCTAAAATGAGGAATAGGTGTAAAGGAATGACTTAAAGTTGGAACTTAAAATTAAAAGGGAAACAGAGCATGAAAATTTGGAAAATTTGCAGCCTGGCCATGTAGTGAAGAAGGAAAAGGCATTTGCAGGAGAGAAATACAAGAGAACTGTGGAACAATCACTTCCTAGAGAGATTTGCATGATTAAAAGGGAAACAGGTGCTGATAGCCAAGACCACAGTTTTAAAAAGGCCTTGAAGTCATTTCAGAAACCTCTGGGACAGTCCCTCCCATTACACGCCCAGAGACCTAAAAGGAAATAATGGTTTTGGAGGCCACGCTCAGGGGATGCCCAGTGCTACCTCAGGATACTGCTCCCCACATCCTAGTTTCTCTGGCTCTAGCAGTAGCTCAAAGCGCCCCAGGTACCATTCCAGCTGCTACTCTGGAGGGAGCAAGCTATAAGCCTTGGTGGCATCCACATAGTGCTAAGTCTACAGGTGCACAGAGTGCAAGAGAGAAGGAGGCTTTGCAGCTTCCACCCAGATTTCAGAAGATGTATGGAAAAGCCTGGGTGCCTAAGCAGAAGCCTACTGCAGGGGTGGAGCTCCCACAAAGAGACTCTACCAGGGCAGTGCCAAGGGGATATGTGGGGTTGGAGCCCCTGACACAGTCCACAGAGGGCCACTTCCTGGTGGAGCTGTGGGAAGGGTTTGCTGCTCTCTAGACCCAAGAAAGGCAGAGCCACCAGCTTGCACCCTGAGCCTGGAAAAACCACAGGCACTCAACTCCAATCTGTGAGAGCAGACCCAGGGGCTGGCACCCTTCAAAGCCATAGGGACAGAGCTGCCCAGGGCCTTGGGAGCCCATCCTTTGCGTCAGTGTGCCCTGGATGTGGAACTTGGGGTCAAAGACTATTTTGGAGCTTTAAGATTTAATGTCTGCCAGGAGGCTGAGGCAGGAGAATGGCGTGAACCCAGGAGGCTGAGCTTGCAATGAGCCAAGATCGCACCACTGTACTCCAGCCTGAGTGACACAGCAAGGCTCTGTCTCAAAAAAAAAAAAAAAAAGGTTTAATGTCTGCCCTGCCCTGTTGTGTTTCAGACTCAAGTGGGGCCTGCTGTCCCTTTCTTTTGGCCAAATTCTCCCTTTCGGAATGGGAATGTTTACCCAATGCCTGTGCCACCATTGTATCTTATAAGTAAATAACTTGTTCTTGATTTTACAAGCTCATAGGTACAAGGAACTTGCCTTGAGTCTCAGATGAGACTTTGAACTTTTGATTGAGTTGATGCTGGAACAAGTTAAGACTTTAGGGGACTATTGGGCAGGAATGATTGTATTTTGCGATGTGAGAAGGACATGAGATTTGGAGTACCAGGGGCAGAATAATATGGCTTAGATATTTGGTCCCTCCAAACCTCATGTTGAAATGTGATCTCCAGTGTTGGAGGTGGGGTCTAGTAGAAGGTAGAGTCATGGTGACAGATCCCTCATGAATGGCTTGGTGCCCTCCCCTTGGTAATGAGTGAGCTCTCTGGTTTTTTTTTTGTTTTTTTTTTGAGACGGAGTCTCGCTCTGTCGCCCAGGCTGGAGTGCAGTGGCCGGATCTCAGCTCACTGCAAGCTCCGCCTCCCGGGTTTATGCCATTCTCCTGCCTCAGCATCCTGAGTAGCTGGGACTACAGGCGCCCGCCACCTCGCCCAGCTAGTTTCTTGTATTTTTTAGTAGAGATGGCAGGATGGTCTCGATCTCCTGACCTTGTGATCCGCCCATCTCGGCCTCCCAAAGTGCTGGGATTACAGGCTTGAGCCACCGCGCCTGGCCGAGCTCTCACTCCTTAGTGAGTTTTCACTCTATTAGTATGAGAGAGCTAGTTGTTTTAAAAAATCTGGCACCTCCTCCTCATCTCTTGCTTCCTCTCACCATGTGATACACTGGCTCCCCTGTTGCCTTCCGCCATGAGTGAAGGCTTGCTGTGGCCTCACCCGGAGCAGACGCTGGCAACTACACTGCTTGTTCAGCCTACAGAACCATGAGCCAAACAAGCCTCTTTTCTTTATAAATTACCCAGTCTTGGGTATTCATTTATAGCAACACAAACAGACAAACACAGTCAGTCATGAGCTAACTCAGCAGCTCATGCTTTGAACCACTTTGTTCCTCTTTGGTGCTGCTCCCCCTCCCTCATTTCTTACCCAGATTATTCTGTTGCCATCACTTCTTCATATGAAATACCTGTAGTTTTTTGGGTCTAGACTGGGCCTGTGTAGTTATAGCACTCACCTGGAGAACATGATGGATTTTTGCCTTTGGGACTTCTGAGCCCATGGTTAAACATTACACTCTCAGAAGAAAAGGCCTTGATTTATAAGCGACCAGTGGGGCATATTGAATTGGTACCTAGTACTTCCTGTGTTTAAAGGTGAGCTGAACCGGGCCAAGGACAGCAACATGCCACGACCGTTTATGTTAGAACTGGCTCCAATATCCCAGTCTCTCAATATCTAAATTCTTCCCCAGCATGGGTGAGGGGCAGGGGGCTTTATCTTGAGAACTCCTTGCTGGTTTCCAACCCATAAATTGTTTTTCTAAATGCAGAATCTGGCCTTCGATGTAGGCAGAAAATACTTTTAAGGGATGGTGTGGGGTACCTGGTTTATACCAACCTGATTAACTTGCCACATAAACAAGTTAATCATTGCTTTCTTCAAGGATCATTTGGGGCCATTAACCAGAGCACTGGCTTGTTACCAGGCCTTAGCCATCTCTTAGGCCCACAATGAATCAGAGAAGGAATTCATAGTAATCCAGAATTGGCTTTTCTTTTCTTGTTTTAGGCTTGGGGATGGGGGGAAAGCATAAGAAAACCAAGCCTGTCTCCTCACAACCTACATCCTCCAAAAAAATAACAGTGCATATCCCTGTTACCCAAATGCCATCCAGTTTCTCTAGGCTAAGCACTAAGAAAAAGTAAAGCCTAAGAGCATACAGTCCCATAAAACAATAAATATGTGAACCTGATCAGCTGAGAGCAAAAAGGAGGAGGAAGGCACAGTTTGCCTCCTTCTGGGTATGCTATATACCTTTGATGCCCATTTGCTAGAGATCTTCACCACCTCCCTGGAATATTCCTGTCCACAATCTGAATTTGGACATGCCCATCTCACCCATACCCAATTCAGCTAATTGAATAAAGCAGGGTTAGCACATGTGAATGGTCTCAGGAGTTGACAGGAAAAGAGAAGCCAGCAAGGTTGGGGCCATGGCAAACTCGAGAAGAGAAGCAGAATTCAAGTCAGTCAGTGGGGAGTGAGGAGGTGAATAGGGGCAATATTAATTTTTGCCAGATCTTACCATCTTTCAAGAGAACCAAAACAGAGCTATCCTTAGACCCACATGTCTGGGCTCCTGCCTGGCTCTGAGCTTTTAAGACCCTCCCCATCCCCTGCCTCCACCTTTGCCCTCTTGACTATACTGGGGCTATGTCCACCCAGATCCTGCATTCTCCATTCTAGAACCATCTGGACACCTGCACCCTAGAATTCCCTACACAAAAGGCCTGAAGAGAGACCCAGGGTCCTTTGAAATGGTGGTACCATGTTGCTGTCCTGGATCTGGTTCAGCTTGCCTTTAAACACGGGAGGCAGCTGGTTCCAAGATGGCCAAATAGGAACAGCTCCAGTCTACAGGTCCCAGCGTGAATGACGCAGATGGGTGATTTCTGCATTTCCAGCTGAGGTACCGGGTTCATCTCACTGGGGCTTGCTGGACAGTGGGTGCAGACCATGGAGTGTGAGCTGAAGCAGGGTGGGGCATCGCCTCACCCAGGAAGCACAAGGGGTCAGGGAATTCCCTTTCCTAACCAAGAGAAGCTGTGACAGATGGTACCTGGAAAATCAGGACACTCCCACCCTAATACTGAACTTTTCCAATGGTTTTAGCAAATGGTACACCAGGAGATTATATCCTGTGCCTGGCTTGGAGGGTCCCATGGCCATGGAGCCTTGCTTACTGCTAGCACAGCAGTCTGAGGTCAAGCTGCAAGGAGGCAGCGAGGCTGGGGGAGGGGCGTCTGCCACTGCTGAGGCTTGAGTAGGTAAACAAAGCAGCCAGGAAGCTCAAACTGGGTAGAGCCCACCGCAGCTCAAGGAGGCCTGCCTGTCTCTATAGACTCCACCTCTGGGGACAGGGCATAGCTGAACAAAAGGCAGCAGACACTTCTGCAGACTTAACCGTCCCTGTCTGACAGCTTTGAAGAGAGTAGTGGTTCTCCCAGCACAGAGTTTGAGATCTGAGAACAGACAGACTGCCTCCTCAAGTGGGTCCCTGACATCTAAGTAGCCTAACTGGGAGACACCTCCCAGTAGGGGCTGACTGACACCTCATACAGCTGGGTACCGCTCTGAGACGAAGCTTCCAGAGGATCAGGCAGCAACATTTGCCGTTCTGCAATATTTGCTGTTCTGCAGCCTCCACTGGTGATACCAAACAGGGTCTGGAGTGGACTTCCAGCAAAATCCAACAGACCTGCAGCTGAGGGTCCTGACTATTAGAAGAAAAACTAACAAACAGAAAGGACATTAACACCAAAACCCCATCTGTACATCACCATTATCAAAGACCAAAGGTAGATAAAACCACAAAGATGGGGAGAAACCAGAGCAGAAAAGCAGAACATTCTAAAAATCAGAGCACCTCTTCTCCTCCAATGGAATGCAGCTACTCGCCAGCAACGTAACAAAGCTGGATGGAGAACAACTTTGACAAGGTGACAGAAGTAGGCTTCAGATGATCGGTAATAAACTTCTCCAAGCTAAAGGAGGATGTTCAAACCCATTGCAAAGAAGCTAAAAACCTTGAAAAAAGGTTAGATGAATGGCTAACTAGAATAAACAGTGTAAAGAAGACCTTAAATGACCTGATGGAGTTGAAAACCATGGCACAAGAACTACGTGACACATGCATAAGCTTCAGTAGCTGATTCGATCAGGTGGAAGGGTATCAGAGACTGAAGATCAAATGAATGAAATGAAGCAAGAAGTTTGAGTAAAAAGAAATGAACAAAGCCTCCAAGAAATATGGGACTATGTGAAAAGACCAAATCTATGTCTGATTGGTGTACCTGAAAGTGATGGGAAGAATGGAACCAAGTTGGAAGACACTCTGCAGGGTATTATCCAGGAGAACTTCCCCAACCTAGAGAGGCAAGCCAACATTCAAATACAGAGAATGCCACAAAGATACTCCTCGAGAAGAGCAACTCCAAGACACATAATTGTCAGATTCACCAAAGTTGAAATGAAGGAAAAAATGTTAAGGGCAGCCAGAGAGAAGGGTCAGGTTACCCACAAAGGGAAACCCAACAGACTAACAGCAGATCTCTTGGCAGAAACCCTACAAGCCAGAAGAGAGTGGGGGCCAATATTCAACATTCTCAAAGAAAAGAATTTTCAACCCAGAATTTCATATCCAGCCAAACTAAGCTTCATAAGTGAAGGAGAAATAAAATCCTTTATAGACAAGCAAATGCTGAGAGATTTTGTCACCACCAGGCCTGCCTTA
>NW_016807388.1:548048-566667 GCF_001698545.2 Rhinopithecus bieti | reverse complement strand
TGCTGGAGAGGATGTAGAGAAATAGGAACACTCTTACACTGTTGGTGAGAGTGTAAACTAGTTCAACCATTGTGGAAGACAGTGTGGCAATTCCTCAGGGATCTAGAACTAGAAATACCAATTGACCCAGCAATCCCATTACTGGGTATATACCCAAAGGATTATAAATCATGCTACTATAAAGACACATGCACACATATGTTTATTGTGGCACTATTCTCAATAGCAAAGGGTTGGAACCAACCCAAATGTCCATCAATGGTCGACTGGATTAAGAAAATGTGGCACATATACACCATGGAATGCTATGCAGCCATAAAAGGATGAATTCATGTCCTTTGCAGGGACATAGACGAAGCTGGAAACCATCATTCACAGCAAACTATCACAAGGACAGAAAACCAAACACCACATGTTCTCACTCATAGGTGGGAATTGAACAATGAGAACATCTGGACACAGGGTGGGGAACATCATACACTGGGGCCTGTCGGGGGATGGGGGGAGGGGGGAGGGATAGCATTAGGAGATATACCTAATGTAAATGACGAGTTAATGGGTACAGCACACCAACACGGCACATGTATACATATGTAACAAACCTGCACGCTGTGCACATGTACCCTAGAACTTAAAGTATAATAATAATAAATAAACAAATAAACAAACACAGGAGGCGCCAGGTACTGATTCAACATGTCCCTTTGTCGACTTACAAATCCAGGCCTTTACTGTAACCCCCCTTCTAGTAGGGTTGCCGGATAAAACACAGGATGCCCAGTTAAATTTGAAGAGTTTTTCAGTATAAATGTGTCCCAAATATTGTGTTATTTGCTTACATATGCAATTCAAATATAACTCAACATCCTGTTTGTTTGTTTATTTAGAGACAGGGTTTTGCTCTGTCTCCCATGCTGAAGTGCAGTGGTGCAATCTCGGCTCACTGCAGCTTTGATCTTCTGGGCTCAAATGATCCTCCTACTTCAGCCTCCCTAGTACCTGAGACTAGACACATGCCATCATGCCTGGCTAAATTTTTTTAATAGAGATGGGTTTTCATCATGTTGCCCAGCCTGGTCTCAAACTCCTGGGCTCAAGTGATCTACCCGCCTCAGCCTCCCAAAGTGCTGTGCCCGGCCAACATCCTGTATTTTTATATGCTTAATCTGGCAACCTTATCCCCATGTCTGTCTTCCTGAGAGAAGACTCACTGATGGCTGATGGGTGACTACTGCAAGGAGGGGGAAGGTTTCTGCAGGCTACAGGACAGAGGCTTCTATCTGTACCATCTTACTGGAAATGTTATGGGGTGGGTCTAACATGGAAAATGGAATCTATAACCCTAACCTCCCAGGTTTTAGATATTTGACATATGTTTTCAGCAATTCAAAATTCCTTTAAAACACTGTTCAGACCAAACAGTCCACGTGGGCCTTGACCTCTGGCATAAGGTCATTCTACCCATTGCTTAATGGCTGTGTTCCTCTGCATACGACACCCACACTTCAACAATACCTAATTATATACGAAGCCTCAACCACAGTGGGAGGAGAAAAGAGTGAGTACACTGCAGCTTAAGTGAGAGAGACATGTATTTTGGAGAGGAACATCTACAGGTCAACCTTCCTTAGGGGTGGCATCGACCTGGCAGTGATCATGGTGGTATTAGCTCTACAGAGACAAGGGGGCAAGGATATCAACACAAATGGTGGAAGGAGTGGAGGCCACAGAATGAGAATACTAGAGGTGTCATTCATATTTTACTCTAAATTCCTCGTTTTGCCAGAGATACGATGGAGCTATGCTCACAGAAGATAAATGACTCGCCCAAACCCACACTCTTGAATCTAAGTCTACAGATTCCTAGTCCAGGGCTCTTCCTACTAAATCACGTAGGATCCCTTACAGAGGAACACAGAATGTTACTCCTTTTTCATGATTTGAAGGCAACAGCAAACTTGCTTTAAAATTGTGCTTCAAAAAAAAAAAAAGGGAGAGAAGAAAGAAAGAGGCAGGGGAGAAAGAAAGAAAAGAAACAAGAAATCTCCCTTCCCCCCAACTTTTCTACTTTTGAAAACTAAGAAAAACAAACCACTCCAATAATATAAAGACATACTCAAAACCAAGAGGGTAACAAGAGCCTAAAAATTGCTAGTTATGCAGGCACTCTTCTTCACTTGAAGTTAGGCACTAAATATAGAACCAGAGAGCCCTTAAAAGATCTCTAAACTCCTTAACCAATGCAAGTGCCCAATCTCCAAGTTTTCTCCCATTTACCAGGAGGCCCCAGTCTGCAAAGGCCAGGAGAGAAGACAGACTGCTGAGGATGGCAGGAAGTGTTCCCCAGTGAGACTAACCTGAACTGGATAAAATATTGCCTGCAGGGTAGGGAGAGTCTCAGTGAAGAAGTGGTCCCAGACTTCAGCCAGAACCTCAATGCGATTTTCACCTACAAGAGGGCGAGAAGATGGGAAGGGAGAAAGAAAGAAAAGAATTTGTCATTATTTGTAGAAGAGGCCAGAGGACAGTTCCACATAAAATGTCAAGTTGCACATGCTAACAAACTTGCAGCCAGGAGCTATTAAAGCCCAGAGAGCAGAGGTGTGGTACTGCAGGATCTTCATTCCAGGCTAAGACCAACAGAAATTCTCAGGGCAGAAATATATTCCATTTCACAAGGATGCATGCATTGATCTTAGCTCACTGGTCTTACTAATAAGTAATCTAAACTTACCAGTCTTCACTAGTAAGACTCTGAATGGGAGACGCAGCATTAGTTGTGGGGAGGGAAGAGAGCACATTACTTACATTTGATCTACAAGGTGTTACTATAGTAAATGTAGGACTGGGTGGGAAAATCCAATGGAAAATATGCAAATACACCTTTCCATCCTCCAATCCAGAAAAGGGAGCTGACATCTTAAAATCACACAGTAACTGTTATCACATGAATGGTTACAACATTATCCAGCACAATGCTAGTTTACTTACCTATAAGATATCTCATGACCAGACTCTAATACCCCCGCTTTGCAGGCTCAGAGAGGCCAACTAATTGCCCCAAAGTCACACAGCTCAAAGGCAGAGCTGTGATTCCAGAACCCATGCTCTTGGCCAGGCTAATCCGGGAAGATCATGTGCACAGCTATATACTGTTTTGTTTTCTTACTCATTAAGTCACTGGGTTTATTCTGGGTTTCAGCTGTCAATGGAGAGAGGCAGAAAGAGGATCTGGAAACTGTTTTCTCCACCCACTTCTTTACAGTAACTGGGAGGGCAGCATTCTCTGAAAAGGCCCTCTGCAAAACACAGCACCTGACTTCTGATGCTGTCCCTACTTACTCCTAGGATCAGGAAGCCTAAGCTACAGCCAAGTGTCCCTGCTACCCCAGGCTGGAGCACACAGGTCACCCAATACCATCGGAAGGCTGTGTGAGGAACTCTGCACCTCCAGAAAAGACGGGCCCTAGCAGAGAGGAGCCTGCATAGCAGTTGCTGTTTAATGACCTAGATATCAGAGCTGATATTGGTCACTGCCTCAGCTCATCCCAGGCAGAGAAACTGGGTCAGCCAAGATTAGACACTGAGAGACACGTTTGGCAAGACACTGCCAGTTGCACTGAATAAATCTTGAAAGATTCATTTGGCACTGTCTATTAATTTAATGGGCAATAAAAGCAGTGGCTGGGGAGAGAGAATAGAACAAGGGCATGACTAGTAGCCAGCAGGTCCAAAGATGTGCAGATTTTGAAAGGTCAGGGTGAAATTCACAGGGGGAAAATGCAAATCCAGGGCACCCTCAACTTTCCTGTGCAAACCACTGATCACACTTTATTGGAACGGTTTATTCACTTCTTCTCTGTCTTGTCACTGGAATGGGAGTGGGAATGGGGCCCTGCCTGTCTTGCTCATCACTATATTGCTAGTGCTAAGGATGGTGCAGCCACTTCAATAAATCAATCTTTTAAAAGCTTTGCTTGAATGGATGGAAAGTGCCAAGTGTATAGATTTTTGCAGATACTGGGACTGGTGAGTGGAAGGAGGTTACCATTTAACCCAAATATGGGACAGTGTAGAACAGGACTTAATAGTTATCATGAACATTTTCCTTTGCTCCTAGGATAAAGAAAACCTGAATAATATGATCTACACAGCCTGGGAAAATCCATCTCCTCCTTCTGGGTCTTGATCCTCTTCTGTATTCCTGTTGGCCTTTGAGCTCTAATTATCTCTCTTGTAGTCAGCCTTCTCTCTCATGCCACAGGGCCTTTGCATGTGCTGGCCCTCTGCCTTGACTGCTCTTTCTCTCCCTTCTTTACCTAACCTACTTCTGTTGATCTTTCTAGTTGCAGCTTGAACATCACTTCTAGGAGAAAGTCTCTCCCCATTGGTCAAACCACTCTGCTACAGATTGTATTCTTAGTACTTGTCCTGGGTACAGTTTTATACTTGGTGATGATTTGATTCATGTGTGAGCTCCATGAGGGCCTGTAATGCTGTGATGGTTTCTGCGACTCCTGACTCCCCAGCACCTAGCAACGTACTGGCTCATAGTAGATAATCAAATAAACATTTGATTGAAGCAGTCAGTATCCTCTTTCAAACGTAGGCTATGCTGTTTCACTGCAGGGAGGAGGAGGGGGAAGTCTAAAAGGACCATCTCACATACTGCGTCATCCTGGTTCCTAGAACCAAGGTGAACTCCAGCACCTGGATAATGTACCTGAAATGGTAAAAGGTGACTCCAGCTTCTCTGTTGATGTCCCTTATCTTAAGCCTTCTACAACCAAGACAAGCAGAGACCCTCTTGATCTGAAGGAAGGGAAGAAGAGAGAACCTTGCAGGTCAGCACTGGTGCCTACTTACTCCCCCTTTCAGTGCCAAGACAGGATGCTCATTGACACACAAGGTAATTCTGCAACCTAGCAGCAGTAAGACGCCTCCCAAGAACCCAGGTCTAATTGCTGGCTGCAAACTTCAGAGAGTAATAGAGGTTTTGGAAAGTGTTCAGAGAAGAACATCAGACAGACACAGACACACCAACAGGGCAGCCCTGGGGGAGAAAGAGTTAAAGAACACAGGTGTCTTCCCTTCCAGAAACAGCCCATAAGTCAAGGACTTAGCTCTCTGCAAAAATGAAGGGGGTTGGATAGATAGTTCTAGATGACTGTCCTATACATCTGCCCTCTAATGTAATGCAGCAGTTTAGGTCACCAGAAGTATATAGGTAAGTGTCAGAAATTTCCTAAGACTCAAGGTCACTAAGGCTCTAGAAAAGATGAACTTAACATGGCATCTTCTGCTCACAAAAGAGCAACAAGTGGGTATGAACAACCACCTGTCTTTTCTGCAGCAGTAAAGAAGGGGTGTGTATATATAGACATGTAAGTATCTAAGCAGAGATGTCAACAAAGAGGAGTTTGTTCAGTGACTGGACATACCATATTAATTGTTTTCAAACTTTGTTTTATAGCAAGAGAATCCTTTTATCCAAACAAAATTTTTCTTGGAGTTCTAATACATAAAATTAAAAAGTAGAGATGCCTGGTTGAAGATGGCAGAGTCCCTTAAAGGCTCCCCATTCACTGTACAGAAAAGGCTCCAACACCCAGAACTCCGGGACTAGAAGAGACTCAGAGAGAATACCCCAGGCCTGGTGCTCTCAAGCCACGCCAGAGCAGGGGCATAGAATGTGGGATGAACTTTGTTCATCCTGTCTAGCCCCATTTCTGAGTTTTCACTCTGAGTGTATCTATGATGAGGGTTATTTGGGTGAGAGACATTCAACTTCCCCTTTTAAGGGCACTTGAACCTCTGGTTTTATTCAGCATCTTTTTCATAGAGCTGTTTTTCCACATTTCCAGGAGCTTGTAATAACTCCCCAGATAACATACATACAACTTAATGTGACTAGGGACAATGTTTCTTTCCCTTCCCTTTACCAGGCAGTTGTCTTCCACATTTTTGTACTAGCCTGACTCCAAAACACAAAAGAGGGCCGGGCACAGTGGCTCACGCCTGTAATCCCAGAACTTTGGGAGGGCAAGGTGGTGGATCATTTGAGGTCAGGAGTTGAGACCAGCCTGGCCAACAAGGTGAAACCCCTACTGAAAATACAAAAATTAGCCAGGCATGGTGGCAGGTGCCTGTAATCCCAGCTACTCAAGAGGCTGAGGCATGAGAATCGCTTGAACCTGGGAGGTACAGGTTGCAATGAGTCAAGATTGCGCCACTGCACTCCAGCCTGGGCTACAGAAGTGAGACTCTGTCTCAAAAAATAAATAAATAAATAAAATGCAAAAGAGCCACTAAATTCTTAAGCAAGTCACCTAAGAATAAGCCCCTTCCTTTGACACGTGAGAAGATAAAGCAAATGTAGCATGTGCATACAATGGAATATTAGCCTTAAAATAAGAAGGGAATCCTGTCACATACTACAACGTGAATTTGAGGACCTTATGCTGAATGAAACTAAGCCAGTCACAAAAGGACAAATACTGTATGATTCCAATTATAAGATGCCTAGAGTAGTCAAAGCATGGAAACAAAAAATAGGATGGTGGCTGTCGGGGGCTGAGGAAAGGGGGCAACGTTGGGAGTTGTTCAATGGACATGGAGTTTCCATTTTGCAAGATAAAGTTCTAGAGATCTGTTACACAACAATGTGAATATAATTAACACTACTGAACTGTAAAGTACTGCAATTATAAAGAGGGTATATTTTATATTGTGTGGGGTTTTGTTTAACCACAATTTAAAATTTTTTTCTAAAGGCCTTGGGTTACTGGGTATCTATAAGTTTGAAAAAAAAATAGTGTCATCGATGTATTCAAGGGAAGAATGGTTACAGGTTCAGTCAACTCTCAAATGTGCAAAGGTTAATTTCTAACCTCTATTCTTCCCAAGGCTTGGTAAGCATTTACCGTATGCCGGACCTCAGAACTTTACAGCGTCAGTTTCTCCTTTTCCTCCCTACTTTGTCTTTCTAGGAGCCCCTTTCCTGGACACACTAGTGTCTCTCCCAGGGAATGGGGAGAAACAAAAGGATGATGACATGACACCTAATAAGTCTGGGCCTGGAACTAAGTTTGATCTATGGGTCATTAGGCTGGAGCAGAAAACAAAAAAAGAAAGGGTCTGGTATGCACACCTGCTGTGTGCCAGGTATGGTGCTACGCCACTCATGTGCCTTATGTTCCCTACAACCCCTCACCCCAATTTGTCACTTCAAAAATGATAAAAGCTGAGACTTGGAGAAACCAGTAACTAACCAAAAGTCACCCAAGAAGTAGGTGGCAAGCTAAGATCAAGTCCCACTTTGGTGGGAGCTAAAAGTAGCCCTTGGTAGAGTCATGGGGTTGACCAATTCTTGCCTTTGGAACCTGTTTCCATCTCCATTCAGTTCCTTTCTCTCCTGTCAGTTGGACTTTAAAATCTAAGATCAGGAAATTTCCCTTTGTCTATCAAATCATACCCTATTGAGTGAGTACCTGCTTAGCCTAATGTCCCCCAAATGGACAGGACTACTCTATGACTCCCCAGAAATATTACAAAGGTCTGTAGGAAATAGCTTGGGGCAGACCAGAAGAAATAGCATGGAGGATTCACAGAGTAACTTATTCCTTCAAAAGACACCCTTAGCCTGCATCCCGTTAAACAAACAAACAAACAAACAAAAAAATCCTGAACAAGGTCTCCAAGGAAACCACCCCATCCCACTACATTTTTCTGAAACACAGTTCTGACTTGCAATGCTGTGAGCAGCTGACTCAAATGAAAGTGCTGCCGCCTAGGTAGGGAGGACATAGGGTGAATCACTCGCTTGGAGTCTGTCACTTCTGGACAGAAGCATCTCAGCTGTTCAGACATCAAAGGCTGAGTCACAGAGGCCCCAAACTACCAGGGCTGTCTTGTACTTGCCTTCACACAGCTTGATCTTCTCCTCCACAAAGAACAGTCCTTTTGCAAGAAGCTGGTTCTGCCAAAAGAGAACAAAGAACATAAGAATTTGGGCAACTCTAGAGCGTGAGTGATGAACCCTCTTCCACTTCCAGTGGGCAAGGGCACAGAGTTCTAGGCACTTGTGTTCTAGCCATGCCTCCGAGTTTAAGAAGCCTTTTTTCCTCTTGGAAGGCCAAGGCTTCAGGAGAAGACAGTAAGACTTCTCATAGCAAAAGAGTGAGTGAGATAAGAGGCAAACCCAACCGCCACCCTCATCCCTCAGACCAGGAAAGAGGCGTGACACAGCTTGGATGAATTTGCTATTGTTGACACCCAGTGACCTAGAGGCCCTTAGTAATCTAAACTCACAAAAGGGAGCACTGAGGCAATGGGAAACTATGCAGAAATAACATATTAAAAAAACATAAATTTAGGGCTTCTCACACTAGCATGAAAGAGACTGCATGCAAAATCTAAAGCAGCAGTGAATATGCATCTGTCGATGAATGTGCACATGGGAAATTGTGGAAAGAGAAAAGTAAAGTCTTCTTGCAACTGCAACTAACAATTGTTGAGTGTCCTGTCTACATCATAAGCTTTATATCCTTCATCTCATTTAATTCAGTCCCATCAAGTTGGTGCTACTGTCCTCACTTTACTGATGGTCAGTGAAGAGACTTGCTCAAGGGAGACAGACTTGGTCTTCTTGAGTCTGTAAGCCATGTTCTTTCCACTCCACTTCACTGCCTTCCAGCAAGTCTTCCCACCCAGACCCCTTTCTTCCCTTGAAAGGCTACAGCTGGCCACCTAAGACATGGAGCAGCCTCTCTGCAAGTCACAGAAGCTCAGAGATCAATGACGGGCTGGTGTCTTTACACTCGTGTCACATTATTAGATTAACAAGGCCTATGATTATGGGAGAGGCAGCTGCAAAGGTGATAATGTGTCTTACCAAAGGACCTAATGCATTCTTTAGCCTTCTCCTTTATAAAACCCTAGACCCTATTGCAATGATAAAAGAAGCATATGCAGCAGAGTGGAAAGAACTTGGGCATCAGTTCAAGTTCCAGTCAGCTACATTCTAGCTGTGGGATTTTGTATTTAATTTCCCTGAGTCCCAAGCTCTTCCTCTGTAAAATGGCATACTAGCAATACCATAACATTCTTCATTATAATCATTATAAACACATTAATCATTATAAACATGATTAATCACTATAAGCACATACACACAGTATTTTATGTCCTTAGTAATCAGCATTGGTGGTAACCAATAGTAATAGTAATAACTGCTATCTCAGCCCAACTTCCCAAAAGGAGTGGGAGGCCGAGAGTCAGTAGTGAATGGGCCTTTATAAAATGTACTAATAGAACATTTTATCAAAGGTACTATCCCATTTCTGTGATGGATACACATTAAGCAAATTCACACTCCTATTAGGATTTACAAAATACGACCTAATTTGAGAAAGTAACTGGTCACCATGTAGTTCTTTTTTTTTTTGAGACGGAGTCTTGATCTGTCACCCAGGCTGAAATGTAGTGGTGGGATCTTGGCTCACTACAACCTCTGCCTCCCAGGTTCATGCAATTCTCCCACCTCAGCCTCCCATGTAGATGGGATTACAGGCACCAACTACCATGCTCAGCTAATTTTTGTACTTTTTTAGTAGAGACGGGGTTTCACCATTTTGGCTGGGCTGGTCTCGAACTTCTGACCTCAAGTGATCTGCCCACCTCTGCCTCCCAAAGTGTTGGGATTACAGGCGTGAGCCACCACAACCAGCCACCATGTAGTTTCAAGATGGCAGATAGAATACCAAATCAAAATTACAGTGACACCATATAGGAATACACCAACTTTGTTAAAGAAGAAAAAAAAAAGCAATTCCTTCACAAAGAGCTGTGAAACACACAGGCAGTAAAGACAAAGCCCTAACCTGTTCTTTAGCTTCCAGCCGAGTTCATGAATCCCAGCTGGGTCATGGCAAGACTTTCTGGGTCAGAAAGCAAGAAAATACCCCAGCACCAAATTGACATCTTGTGACAGCTGAGCGGGACATGAGTGGTCTATGGAGGTATGTTCAGATGGCAACCACTCCACCTGAATACTTCTGAGCACAAATCTCAATTGTGCCCTGCAGTCTCCGCCTGGCTGGTCCCTTACACCTAGTCCAGGCAAGGTTCTCAGAACGTCCCCTTAGCATTCTGTGCACGAGCTCCTGAATGCCATTCTTCTCAGTACCTCTAGTGTCAACACTGATGTCCCAGGCTTCTATTAAAACAACTTTCTTAACCCTCCCTAATTTCACATTTCTGAAATCCACCTATAGAGGTAATAAAGATCGCCTCTGTGATGCAATTTTCATCATGTTGTTCTATCGCTATAATTATCTACATGGGGGGAGGATAGGGGGAACTGAGGCATGGACAGAAATAAAAACCTAGTCCAGGTGATAGTATGAGTTAACAGAAATTAATTCAAACCATTCATCTGTTAGAATTTTAGGTCCTTAGGAGTGAGGGCATGTCTTATTTTAGTTAATATCCTTGGCTCCTGGTATAGTACCTAGAACATAGTAGGTACCTAATAAATATTTACTGAATATATATACTGACTATTTTAGTGATAAAATCATTTTTTATTTTAAGAAGCCAAGATAAAAGACAGAATATTTTAAGAAGAATAAGTGCTATAGGGTCCCTAAGTTTGTTGCCATTTTCTTCATTTGAATTAGAAAATCATTGGAAAATTACATTGTCCATATCTTATGGAATAAACCTTAAAACATGGCCTGGATTTTCCTTTCTTCTCCTTTCAAGGTCTTCTCCCTTCAAGGAGCCATTAGGAAAAAAAATCTTTTTTATATATTTTCAAGGAAAAGTAATTATTCCTATATTATGGAGAAATGATAAAGAAAATACTCCTTTAAAACTTCTCACAATACACAGCATGGAAATTCTATAGCTTAGACCAAAATAAGAGAAACACAAACTTGAGGTTAGAAGGGGTCTTAAGAATCATATAGACATTCTCTCCTCTCCCCAGTCCTATGGTCAAAACCAATTGGTCACACACATTTTGATGATATTTAGTGGATCCATTTCCATTTTCCAGGAGGCTACAGTACCTTTCAAAGGTATCTTGAAAATCCTTATATAACTCCCTGCTCCCAGGAGTCTGTAGATTTTGCTCTTACCTTATAGTTGTATAAACTGAGGCTAGAAGTAGGGTCTCCCTCTCCACAATTCCAGTAAAAGACATGAGAGTGAGGCTCAGTCTCTCTACTACTCATGTTTTATTCAGCACACACTATCAGAGTAAGGACCTTTTGAGTTAGCCAAGCCCCAGGCCCCTCTTCACTGGGGAACCACTGCCATCCACCCAGTGGAGGTGTGCCCATTCATTTATGCTCCAACATCCGAGCCACAGCTGCATCTTCCAGCTTTGCTAATGGGTCTCAAACTGAACCCCAAATCTCCTCTCTAGAGAATTTGGCCCCAAAGGGTCTTGCATTCTTAAGGGCCTTGTACTCTGAAGGCCTCCACTTGCGGTTGGGTGCTCTGCAGTTGCCATCTTTGATTCTTAGTATTTTTATCTTTGAATTTGTGTTTTATAAGTGAACATGCACTGGCATCTAAAGCCTCAGCTCACTCATGGCCCTGCCTCCTCACCACCTCCCCAGGAGGGATTTTCAGGCACCTACACCTCACCCCTGGTGCCTAGGCTCCATCACCAGTGTCACCCTACTCCCAAGGTGCTGACAAAGTCATGTTGATGGAGGCCTCTGCACCAGTACAGGGAGAGTCAGGACTGGGCATGTGCCCTGCAATGTCTTGGGGAGAGGCATAGTTCCAGCCATCCTGCACTCCCTGGACTGGCAGTGCTGCAGTGCAATTGCTGCTGACTCAATGGGGACCTCTCACCCACCCTCCATCTAGGTACCAAGAGTGCCCAGTGCAGACGTGCAATCTCCTGGGGACCGCTGCCCACTATAAGCTGCAGTGGCAGGCCCGTGGGAAGGGGAGATTGGCATCCCTACACCAGTCTGGTTAGTAGAGTTATTTTAGAAGAAGCCAGGGACACCAGTGTTGACATTAGAGGTAGTGAGAAGAAGGGCATTCAGGAGTCCTTGCACAGAATGCTGAGTACCCACATGTTCCTTCTGGACTGGCCTCTGCAAATTATGAAGCTCACCCTGTCACTTCACCTAAAGATATGCCAACTTAACATCTGTGGGGCTTAAGCCTGCTCAAATGGGTTGAAGGTGGGGCGAAACCCAGCCTTGGCTCAGGCAGCCATCTTGCATTGTGTGTTCTTCCTAAGTGTCCAGTCTTCCTGGACCTCACCTCACAGTATTCCCATCCCCTGACGAATGCCTGACTACAGAAGTTTCTGAACGTTTGCTGGCTGCTGAGCTGTAGTGACGGAGCTGTATGGTAACAGAGCTGGAGAAGGCCCAAGTTTCTCTTGTCCCACTCCTTGCCTGATGGCACCAACCCCACCACCTCCCCAGGCGGAAAACTAAGCCAAAAACGGTTACTAAATAGTAACCACCCAGGAAGCAACTTGGGACTTGGAACTGGGCCCATTGTTACCTAATGCATCCTCTCCCCACCCCATACATGAACTTGGACACAGTCAAGTCGCACTCTTATGAAGTGGCAGAGGAGATGGAAGTGAAAAGAAAACAGCTGACATATCTATTTTCCTAAGACATATAAAACGGGCTGCAAACAGAAAAATGAGGCTTAGCTAGGAAAAATGTAAACAAGATGTTTGGGGAAAGGCATCTAAAACCACCAGTCTTCAATGGACAGGATAAGACCCGGCTCCTCCCGGGTCATCGCAGAGCGAGTTGGAGGAATGGGCAGAACAGAGCAGAGGGTGGCCGTGGGTGGTGTGGGGCTACCGACGATGCATGCCTCTTGCCAACCAGGCACCTTCCCAACCCGGTGGGAGGGACCCAGATGAGATGGGTCACCAGGGAGAACCCCATCTTCCCAGCAGGAAGAACTTTCCACGGAGACCAGGAAGCAGGAATTCTGTAAATGCTAAGGCTGCTAGCTACCGTCCCTTTTAATGTTTTAGGGGTGATGATAATGGCAGTAAGAATGCCAGTGGAGTCAGTTATTGGTTTTTACTCAGTATCAGACACTGTCTTATGGTCTTTTGCTGCCTTCTCACATTTTACTTTCACCACAACCTATCCACTTTTTACAAATAAAGAATTTGAGGCTCAAAGAAGCAACTAGCAAATGTGAGACCAGACTTTGCACCAAGGTTGGTCTGCATCCAAAGCCCAAATCTTCCCCCTATTATATTCTTCTGGTTTACTTAGCAATAGTAATAAAAATACTGATACAAATACTTATCACTTGTTGACTGCTCACTATGTAACCAGACACTTTTTATACGTCACCTCACTTAGCAACCACATCAACCATATGAAGTAGGTCCCATGATTCCACCTGGATTACTATTAAGAGAACTGATGATCAGAGAGGTTAAGTAACAAGGCTGAGGGCACACAGCTAGTCAGTGTTCTAACAAGGATTAGAACCCAGATCTACTGGTAGAAGGGTTGGTGCTTTTAGACATCATGCTTTCCTGCCTTAGAGAGGTTTCTTATGTCCTTGCCCAGAGAAGAAAGCAGATGGGATCCATTACAGATTCAGATACTGGGGCAGTTGGCTTGGCAATCTCAGGCCATGTAACTGGGTTCTGCCACAGGGCCTCCACCCAGCTGGGCCTTCCTCTCGACTATCCACATTCAACATCTAGCAAGGGGAGTGCCTGGCACTCGAGTGGATTCCATTCCCAAATGAGATATTCTTTCTTACCCCAGAGGGAAAGCAGCTGTGTTGCTCTGCCTTCCCAGAACCTGTGTTAACCAGTTTCACCCCAGACATTTGCTTCCGGAGATATCAATGTCTTGGAAGTTTCCCGTTGTTGGCATAAACCCAGGGCTGGAAATCATAGGCCACTTCCAGTTTTTTTTTTCTCTATGACTTTGAAAAGCCAGCCATCACCTCTAATGATGTGTACATCTCCTGTGAACCTGGATGCCTTCCTAGATAAACAACAAAGCCTTACAAACACAACTTACTCCCAGGCCCAGAGAATTCCTAATAAGCCAATGTTGGTGTGTGTGAGTGTGATGAGACTCACGAGAAGTCCCCAAATGGAGACTGAAGAAGTGGAAACGCGGTGCTAATACTAATTCTTCATTTAGCACCGTTTCAGCCATAATTCAAGGGTGAATTGGAGCTTTCAAAAGGTTATGTTTATAAGGAAGAAGGAAGACAGTCCATGTCTGATTTGCTGAACACTCAAAACAAAAACAACAACAAATAAAGTAAACCTGGAACTCCTCCTGCCTGGGTTTTTGGGATTTTTTCCTGGGGATTCCTTGAGGGCATTTAAATATAATCCAAGAGATTTTTCTTCTGTGGCCAGATGACCTGGGCTGGGTCTTCGCACCACCATTTACTAGCTGTATGTATTTGTATCTTAGACAAATAACCCCCATCTCTGAGTCTCAGTGGCAGCATCTGTAAAAGGGGCATACATAATAACAGAACCATCCTCATCAGTCATCAGGAGGAATAAATGAGTTAGCCCAGGAGAAATGCTGAAAGCACTGCCAGACTTGAGCATGCCTCACAATCACGTAGGACTCAGCAAAACGCAGATTGTGGCTGGGTGCGGTGGCTCACACCTGTAATCCCAGCACTTCGGGAGGCCGAGGCAGGTGGATCACCTGAAGTCAGGAGTTCGAGACCAGCCTGACCAATATGATGAAACCCTGTCACTACTAAAATTACAAAAATTAGCCGGGCATGGTGGGGTGTCCCTATAATCCCAACTACTCGGGAGGCTAAGGCAGAAGAATTGCTTGAACCTGGGAGGCAGAGATTGCACTGAGCTGAGATCGTGCCATTGTACTCCAGCCTGGGTGACAAGAGTAAGACTTTGTCTTAAAAAAAAAAAAACAGATTGCTTGGGCCCCAACCCCAGAGTTTCTGATTCAGTTAGAATTTGCTTCTCTAACAGATTCCCAGCTGATACTGAAGCCCCTGGTTCGGGGACCATACTTTGAGAATCTTCAGCTTGGAGCAATGGCCAGCATGTACGTGCTTGAAAATATTAGCTGTCATTACCATTATCATTCATTCTGTTCTCCTTATAGCTCTTAAAGAGCCTCAGAGAAAGTCACCTTATTGCTTTCCTTATTGAACAAAAATTTCCCGACACTTCCAACTCAGTTTCTACTTCTCATGCCCACTGAATCACCGAGTGTTTCCACTATTTTAATACCACATTGTTTCCAGCATCTGCTCCTACCTTTTATGCCTCCCCCATCTATGCCCTAAGCCTGGCTCCTGCCATTCCTTTCTCATCTACAATGAATCACCAAATTGCATACATAGTGAGTTCCTGCAAATACATACTCATGTAGAATACCACACTTCCATGATTTAGGAGGAATTCTGTCCCCATAGAGCTTGAAAGGATTGTGAAATCCCTAATTACACCTCATCTTCAGAGCTCATTTTTGGGTGATATATTTTCAGCCTTTGGTACCTATGTGCTCCTTTCTTCCACAACTGATGTGCAATAACCTGAGTCCAATGAGGATAAAGATTTGCCACTTCTGCAAGCCTACTGATTTCCATCTTTATCTCAATTATATTAAGACCTGTGGTCATCAATTTTAAGATCCATTTTTTCCGGATAAACTCATAAATTATGATAAAAGTACAATCAAAATACTTAACTAATTGCACAAAATTCAAATAATTGCTAAGGAGATTAAAAAAGGCAAAGCTGGCCGGGCGCGGTGGCTCAAGCCTGTTAGATCTAGCACTTTGGGAGGCCCGAGACGGGTGGATCACGAAGGTCAGGAGATCGAGACCATCCTGGCTAAGGTTAAACACGGTGCAACCCCGTCTCTACTAAAAAAATACAAAAAAAAACTAGCGTGAGGGTGGCGTGCGCCTGTAGTCCCAGGCTACTCGGGAGGCCAAGGCAGGTAGAATGGTGAGGAACCCCGAGGAGGTGGAATGCTGCAGTGAGCTGAGAGGGCTGGGCCACTGGCACTCCAGGCTGGGTGACAGAGCGAGATCTCCGTCTTAAAAATAAAAAAAAAAAAAAAAAAAAAAAATCGGCAAAGCTGCTGAAAAGTGACCTCTGGCAGGCAGCGAGCCCCACAGTGAGTAGCCCAAGACACCCAGGGATGCTTCTCGAAGCCCCCAGTCTGGCTCCACCTCATTCTCGCCCCTCACGGTGGCCAATGGGAGCTTCTAGGCCACCCCAAAGCTTACAGATTCCACAATGCTGTTCTTCTCTAAGTACTGGCCAAATTAAAAAAAAAAAAAAAAAATGCAACCTCTAATGACCTCTCACCTAAAAACGTAACTTCTCCTCTGTCTTCTCACCAGATCCTCGTTCCATTTGTTCAAAGCCCCCCTGGGTGGATAGGCCCCAATTTTACCTTTAGAGAAGAGTGTATGTGGAATTCCTTTTACCACTCTCTGTTCACCCAATTAGCTCTTTTTCCATTTTGGGAGTCCTGCTTGTTAGAGAAGCCTGTCCAGCTGATCAAAGAACAGTTGAAACTTCTGTCTCCTCCTCAATTTGGATTTAGAAATCACAAAAGTTACCTTCACCACTCTTGATCTTCTCTCCATCCAGCTTGCCATGAATCCTCAGAGGTCCTATCTTTGTTCCCACAAAGTATAATTGCTTTTTCTGGGCCTGATTTAAAGTCTTTGCCATCCATTCAGGTCTTCAGTTAATGCTACACTCCTTCAGCTCTCTGCCATATGCTGTAAACTCTAGGGAAAACTGACCTCCTGGGACTCTTGCAGATATTAGCAGCAAATGGAAAAATAAATATATATGCATACATGCGCACACACAAATGTATCTCAAACATTACCAAGTATCCATGACCTACTGACAACTGTGGTAGCTAAGTTTCCTCTCTTCCTAGTATTAACCCATTCAAAGCCACCGACTCTAGCCTGAGTTTCTGTTATCAAGTAAAACACCAGTTCCAACAAAAGGAATTGAACTTTCTGGGCTTGGGGGAAAAGCTTATAACACATGCAACAAAGCCAGTAGATACAGAATGGCAGAAAGTATAATCTGCAAACACGCCCATGCTCTGAACCACCAAGATACCTAATTAGGTAAATAGGAAAATCCAGAATGTTTCATATCATCAGTTTCAAAAATTACAAGAAACCAATTATCCCTCAGAGCTGTCACTAGTATATAGCGTTTCTCTTGGAAACCCCAATTTTCCTTCCGGGCACCATTCAAAACAGAGGGAAAGGAAAAAAAGTCTATACTGGAAATGTCAGAGACTTTTCCAGACAGTGCCTTATGGATGTCTCTCTGGGCTTCCGCAGATCACACAGCTTGTCTTCTCTGTGTGCAGGCATGAGATAAGCACAGTTTTCCTACATGATTTCTCTTGGCCTCACCCGGGGTCATTTTCATTATTTCCCACTCAGGAAAGTGGGACATGTGTTAAGACTCACAGAATGTAAAATAAGAATGTTCGCTTTCGAAAGCAGAGCCACAGAAAAGGCTGTCCGAGTGGCAAGCTCGGAGTTGGGGGTCAGGGTGAGGAGACAGACTTGACTGCTGAATGCAGATGCCTGGGCATGGCCATCTGAGCCTCTGCAGTGCAGAGCCCAGCACCCAGGAAGCCCATCTTTCGCCTCTCCCAACAGCCAGAGCCATGGTTTTGGTGACTTTCCTGTCCACCCCTGGGTTCCATTCCTCATCTGTCCTCAGGCCTTCCTTCTGCCCCTTTACTGGAGGAACACACTTTCTGGCATTCCTCCTGATTTTCCCTCCTGAAATGACATCTGACAGTCGAACGTGAAGGCTAAGTTTGCCTCTACAAGCCTTCCCTCTGGGACGTGCCTCCTTATATGGAGATTTCTTCTGTAAAGTGAATGGTTTGAAACCAGCCCATTTTTAAGCAATACCTGCTAATGGGCTTTCCAAATCTGAGTCTCTCTTGAACCACCTGCATGACTAGGGCCAGAGCCAGGGCCACCTACATGATTATTCTTTGCATACTATTTTTCTTATATCAATCCACTTTTTAAACATATAAATATGTTTAAAATAGAAACCATAGCGACATCATTTACACTAAGTGAAATGGAACTCAATGATCAACTCAATGCCAACAAAATAATGTTAAGAAATCCTAACTAGTCAGTGTCCCTAGCTGAAGACACTAAGTTCGAGGACTTCTCCTCCTTCTTCAAACAAGGGAGATTACGAAGTCCTGGAGGAGGGGAGAGGACACCATGGTGCCACTCAAGATCCTCTCTAGCACAATGCCAAGGGTGAAAGGAAAATAAAAGAGGAGAGCAGTTTCTAACCACAAGGCCTAATGTTATTTAATGTCATTGCACGCATCACCTAAAATCATTTCAGTGATCTGTGGCAGAAAATCCCTCCCTGTCTCCCAAGAAGGTTTACTGAGTATCTACTATGTTCCAGGAACTTTGCAGGGAGTGGAGAAAAAAAAAAGAGAGAGAGAGAGAGAGAGAGAGAGAGAGAGAGAGAGAGAGAGAGAGAGAAGGGAAGGAGGGAAGGAAGGAAGGGAGGAAGGGAGGAAGGAAAGGAAGGGAAGGGAGGGAGGGA
>NW_016807388.1:539103-546033 GCF_001698545.2 Rhinopithecus bieti | reverse complement strand
GGGAGGGAGGGAGGGAGGGAGGGAGGAAGGAAGGAAGGAAGGAAGGAAGGAAGGAAGGAAGGAAGGAAGGAAGGAAGGAAGGAAGGAAAGAAGGAAGGAAGGAAAGAAAGGAAGGAAAGAAAGGAAAGAAAGAAAGGAAAGGAAAGAAAGGAAAGAAAGAAAGAAAAAGAAAGAAAGAAAGAAAGAAAGAAAGAAAGAAAGAAAGAAAGAAAGAAAGAAAGAAAGAAAGAAAGAAGTGGTGTGCCCACATGACACTTAAAATCTATTTAAAAAAAAAAAAAACTGTATCTAGGAGAGCCTTGTTTCCAGATCAGCACCTTAAACTTTGATTTAAAACTGTGAAAACCAGTCCTCGCCCCGCACCCCTGGCAAGAGACTCTATTCACATAGCAGCTTCTCTGATTAGGTTCCCGATAGGAAATGACAAGTGGTTATTAGTTTTTAAGCATCTGGCACGCTTTGTAAGCAGTATTAACCGCCCCCAAAAACCTCAGGGCTTCCCAGATAAACAAGTCCCCACCCAAACACCCTTTCCTATCCACCCTAGGGGTAACCCCCAGCCCAAAAGACAAACGACAGTTAAAACCTGATTGAAACCACACCAAACCATGGAGCTTTTAAATGTCAAGGAGGAAGGCAATTCAACCCAGCAGGTTTCTCCAGGACTGACTGAAAAACCACTTCTCTGTAGTTAGATTTTTAAAAAATCAATCAGTAGAGACAGCAAGAGAAGAGAGTGAGGCCAAGACTGACCTTTGAGTCAAAGGCAACTGAAATGATTCACATTTGTGACTAATTATCTCTCTCTTAATCTTTATGTTTTTGTCTCCCTGAACAGCAGCTGTCTTCCAAGCAGCTGAGACATATGACCAGATTGAATTCCAGGCTTCTGTTGGGTCTTGGTTTGTCCAGATTTAGAGGAGCTGTCCGTGTGTGTGTGTGTGTGTGTGTGTGTGTGTGTGTGTGTGTGTGTGTGTTTAAACAACTGACATGTCATTCTTTTAAAGTGCATGTAAAAGTTTAAGCTTCCTGAATCTCATAAAGAAAAGTTATAAACGGATGCCTGTACTGTTTTCAAAACCTAAAATCTCTTTAAACTGTCTTATTAAAAGTATGCTCTATTTGGATACAGAATAATATTGCTAACCTGAAACCAAGATGTTATGCATTGTATGCTACTTTTCCATTTGAAGAGATGGATTACACCTTAGAATAACACATAGGCACTTATATAAATTTAGTAAGCACTTATTACTGTCTTACTTTCTCTGCTAGTCACTGAGCACTTTTTATAAATAACTTATTTAGTCTTCACGACAACCCTATAAGGTTTGGTCCTATTACTGTTGTTTCACAGAAAAGGAAATACAGAGAGGTAAAGCAACTTGCTCAAGGTCACACAGCTAGTAAGTGGCTATGCTGGGCACCGAACCCAAGCACTCTGCCTCTAAAGTCTGTGATCTTGACCACTACCCTATACTGTCCCCCTGCACACTATGTACAGAGTGCTTTGCATGTGTTATTTCACATAAAGCACATAATAACCTTTTAAGATAAGTTGTATGTTTAGTCGCATTTTACAGATGAGGAAACCGAGGCACAGGGAGGTGAAACAGCTTGCCCACTCAGCAAATGAATGAGAAGTGGGGATTCTGACTTCACTAAAGTGCCATCCAGTCAGTTACTCCTTGTCACCCAACACTCCCCATTCCGTCTCCACCATGCCTTTGGTTAGAGTCATGAAAACAGCTTGTGTCTGTGAATGAGAAACTATCCTCTGATTGGTCCTGGAACCTTAAACTCTAAACTAGCTTTATGCTAGAGCTTTATAGACAAGGGAGAAGTCTGACTGATCCAGACAGTGGATCCAGATGTGGTATGATTCAGGGTCCCCTGGGGGATTCCCATGGTCAAAACTATTTTCTCGGTAATACTAAGCTATCTGTTTTTTTCTCTTGCATTATCCACGAGTTTACAGTGGAGTTTTCCCAAAACTACATGACATGCAATATCATTACAAGTTGAAAGTGAAGCAGATATAAGAATCCAACTGTCTTCTATGAAGCCAGACAATGCAGACATCTCCTTACTATTTTATTCTGAGAGTTATTTTTCATAAAAATGTAATTAGTGCTGGTATGTAATAGGCTTATTACTTAAATAAATTAAGACATATTTTAAAGCTCTTCAGGTTTAATTTCTTTTTTTTTTTTTTTTTGAGACAGAGTCTCGCTCTGTCACCCAGGCTGGAGTGCAGTGGCCGGATTCAGCTCACTGCAAGCTCTGCCTCCCGGGTTCACGCCATTCTCCTGCCTCAGCCTCCCAAGTAGCTGGGACTACAGGCGCCCGCCACCTCGCCCGGCTAGTTTTTTGTATTTTTTAGTAGAGACGGGGTTTCACCGTGTTAGCCAGGATGGTCTCGATCTCCTGACCTCGTGATCCGCCCGTCTCGGCCTCCCAAAGTGCTGGGATTACAGGCTTGAGCCACTGCGCCCAGCCTTAATTTCTATTATGGTAAAGATAGACATAAGACAAATAATGGAACCATCCATACTATTCTTTATTTTGATCCAGACAAGGATCAAAATATTTTATGTGTGTAAAGGGGTCCTGAGACCAAAATGCCTGAGAACTGCTGCATGGGACTGGGATCTCCATTAACTGCTGGGACACTCAGGCCTGGTGCCCCTCTGCAACACACAGCACACAGCAGGGACTAGGGATATGTAATTTTGGCTGTTGAAAGAATGTCCAATTGTACAGTACTGGCCACCCCCTTTAGGTCCATGCCCCCACATGCATGATAATGACGGATGCTCATATCCACACAGCTTACCTGAAAATAGTCTGTAATGAATGATCCAAGTTCACTCTTCAACAGCCGCCTGGGGAGAAGGGAGAAGAGAAACACCGTCAAGCGGCCCTTGATGGTACAGCTCATGGTGACAATGTGCTCACCAGTGGCATGGGGTGGGGCCAGGCCTGAGAAGTTAGGGGCACTTTCTTAGGTCCTGGTCCCCCTGACCCCATTGTTATCATGGAATTGTAGCAATGGAAATCCTAGAAGATGCGTTCCTCAGTTCACTCTGAGAAAGTAGCACTGTGAAGAGGGCAGCCAGCCACAGGAAATCCTAATTCCAGCAGAGCTGCTAGGGGCAGGCCAGGGCACCTGGCTTTATATGAAGCAAAAAAAAAGAAAAGAAAGACCATCATTTTGCACTCCTCCACATTTGCAGAGCACTTTATAGTTTAAAACGCATTTTTCATACATTCTTCAACCAAGGATTATAAAGTGTATGTTGAGCGGGGATAGGAGTAATTATTATTCTTCCTGTACAGATTTAAAAAATGATGCCTCAGAGAGTTCCCCAAAACAAGTCAGTGGCAGAGCCAAGATTTGAACCCAGACTTTTTGCAAAATCAACATCTTTTCCCATAACTCCACCCTGTCTCTCCTCCAAATCCAGAACCCCTCCCCCAACCCAAAATTCAACTTGGTACCATGGTTTGGGTGGTCTTACAACCCATGCCCAATGGACTGAAGCAGTCTTCAAGGTGGGCCACAGCAGGGAGAACAGAGAGATTTTATTTATCCAGCAATGAAGATGTGTTGAATGGCTCTTTATGTGTTACACGTTGTTCTAGCACCAGGAGTTCAAAGGTGAGTAAGACAGACAAGGTCTCTGCTCTCTTCTTGGGGGCTGATGGATAGATAGCATGTTAATAAATACACTCACAAGATGATTTCAATGAATCTTAAGTGCTAATAAAATACAAATGGAAAATAGGGATATTGACACCAGCTCTCCTTTTCCCTGTGACAAATAATGGAACCACCCATACTATTCTTTATTTTGATCCAGACAAGGTAAGGGAACAAAAAAACAAGAATAACTTGCTCCCCAGATCCAGTGAGTTCCCTAGGGAGTAAACCCTTCAGGATTTCAAATGCTTTTTTTTACTCATCCCATTGGCTATGGCTAATAAGGAGCAAATGCTCAAGTTTCTGACAACCCTTGCTGAGGATTCACTCCCCCAAAACATGTTCACTCACGTCACTGAAGGATAAACAAGAGGTTACAGCAAGATGTTGTTTTGTGCAGAGAAAACAGGCACAATAAAATTAAGACAAAAAAAGAGAGAACCACACGATTTGAATTTCTGTGCCAGAAAAAGCCCTGGAAAACCACAAACACACGTTGAACGAAGAAAATACCTTCCTTTTCCCATGACAGAAAATATGTCTCTCGTGGATGCTGCATTTTGAGGGCCAATTTAATGGCAGTCTCATGGAGGGCCACCCCGTCAACACAACCCAGGGGTTCTCCCAGATGTGGGCAGGTCTGATCCAAGAGAAGGAAGCCTTTGTCAAAAGCCACTGGACTAAGAGCAGGTTGGGCATCGCTAGTCTTTGAGGCAGAGGCTAGACGTGTCTCTCAGACAGGAAACAGCAACCTACGGGGCAGCCTAAAGTGGATAGAGGCTTTGAAACAGAAAGAGGTAAGAAGATTGCTTCTGACCACAGGAGGGAGAAACACCTTCTAACAAAGTCCTCATGGTCCTTGGGAAGTCTCAACGCCATAGGTGAAGAAGCCAAGCTTTCCGCACAAGTGGAAAAACAAGTCCCAACAATAGGCTACTTAGGGCAGAGCTTCCCAGGGAGGTATCTTGGGTACTCATGATGCTGAGGGACTAACATGGTTCTGAGATCATATAATACGCTGTGGAATTGGTGTCCCAGGGAACCCACAGTGGGAAAACACTGTGCTCATGAAGATGCCATGGGTAAGACTGAAAAAGAAAGACGTCAGGGTTAAGGGGGCCTTCAAGATAAAAAACTATGGACATCCTCCTGGAGAGCAGCATGGAGGAGGGATCTATGCTGGTGCCGGAATTATGAGTTTGGGCTGGATATGATTGAACAAATAAAGGTTGCCCCAGGCATCTCACAGTGGGATGCAGAAAAGCATCCTGGTGCTACCCAGTTGAGGAATCCAAGACATCTCCTCTCCTTCTATCAGGCAGGGCAGGAAGGGGCTTCACTCTACAGGAAGGGTGGAAGCCCAGGAGCCTTACATTGCAGCCAGGGTGCAGCAAGCCACAGCCAAGGCCAGAATTCTGCAGAGGGTTCCAGGAAGAGAAGTCTAGGTAGAAATCAGCCTAACAGAGCAGAAGCTAAAGAGCAGACAATGTAACTTCCAAGATAAAGACTTAGCAGAAAGGACTCTGAAGCTAGAAGCAGCTATAATGGGTGATGAGATGGTAATGGGGAAGAATAAAGAAGTAGAACATGAAGAGGGGCCTTCTACCATGCTGATAGTGATAACTATTTCTTTACTGAGGAGGAACCAGATGGGATGTGGTAAACTGCTTTATATACTTTAAATATAATGGTCCATAGCCAGGTACAGTAGGAGAACCACACACTTGTCCTTTTATCAAATCTAGAATGCAAAGCCTTCTCCACTAGGTACTGTTCATAGAATTATCTGAACAGAAAAGACCTTATTGATCACTTAAGGCAAGATTCTATTGCTCTACGTGGGCAAATCGTAAGCTACACTGCCCTTATTCCTTATAAAATCCTGCCTTCTGTCTGGGCATGATAACATGGTTAGACAGGGTCACATGTCACATACGTGCAGAGTTTTTCATTGCAGCAAAATATAGAAATCAACATAAAATATGCACCAATAAAGTGCTAATAAAAAGATTATATTCATCCACGCAATGGAATTCTATGCAACTATTTAAAAAAGGGAGTGAAGAAGTGCTCTAAATAATGACATGAAAGATTTAAGTCATAGTAAGCAAAGAAACAATGCAAGATACAGAACAGTGTGTACATACAACAGGCTATCTTATAAAATGGGAAGAGAAAAACAAGAATACACATTTTAGTTTACATTACATTAACACATTTGTTGGTCAATTCCACTCTTACATAACTTGCTGTTCAAGTCTGTATTACTATATGAATGGGTTTCCCCATAGGCCCTTAGAATTGAAATATATAGCTCCTTGATTTTTTTTTTTTTTTTTTTGAGACGGAGTCTTGCTCTGTCGCCCAGGCTGGAGTGCAGTGGTGCCATCTCAGGTCACTGCAACCTCCGCCTCCTGGGCTCAAGCGATTCTTGTGCCTCAGCCTCCTGAGTAGCTGGGATAGCAGGCACCCAACACTGCTCCCAGCTAATTTTTGTACTTTTGGTAGAGATAGGGTTTCACCATGTTGTCCAGACTGACCTCGAACTCCTGACCTCAGGTGATCTGCCCACCTTGGCCTCCCAAAGTGCTGGGATTACAGGCATGAGCCACTGTGCCTGATCCACATATGCATTTTTTAAAATCATATGTAAAAAAGTACTGGGTTGTGTGTCCTCTTCTTCATGTCTACAGGTAAAGCCTTGGAGAAGCTTGAAGTTGTTGCTGGAAATTACGTAGGGCAACACAACACTTTAGCCAACTCGATTCCCTGAAGTTTGGGGAAGATGCTGTCCTGCAGACACCACATCACCAGACCCCACTCCAGTCCACAGACCTTGTATAAAGTATCCAGTATTATCAACTGTGTTTCCATATGTATTTCATATATACACATAAAGAAACTCTGGAAGAATACCCAATAAGTTACTGTTACTAATACTTATCTTCGAGGAAGAGAGAATGGAAAACTGGTTTCTGGGATACAGGGGTGGGAGACTCTATTGTATACCCTTGCTATATGTGTAAAATTTTTGAACCACGTCAATACAATCCTATTCAGAAACAAATTTTTGCCGGGCGCGGTGGCTCAAGCCTATAGTCCCAGCACTTTGGGAGGCCGAGGCGGGCGGATCACGAGGTCAGCAGATGGAGACCATCCTGGCTAACACCGTCTCTACTAAAAAATGCAAAAAACTAGCCGGGCGCGGTGGCGGGCGCCTGTAGTCC
>NW_016807388.1:522746-538784 GCF_001698545.2 Rhinopithecus bieti | reverse complement strand
AAAAAAAGAAACAAATTTTGAGATTCTGAAGTTAATAACCACCACCAAGATTATTGCAGAATGGTCAGAAGCTCGAGAAAGAATCGCATAAGTCCCTATCAAGGGCACATCAGGAAGCAGGGTGGGTACCAGCTAACAGAGAATCCCACAAGTCCTGGGAACCCACCAGTCCAGACCTGCCTCAAGCTAGTAACCCAAGAACCCTTTTTCCCAGGACTATAGAGAGTGAAAAGATGAGGAAAGGGGGCCAGGAGTCCCCAGCAGCGCTGGCTAGGCCAGCCTGTGAGCAGACCGTGGCTGAGTCATGTTGCAAATCTACAATCCATGTCTATACTCTGTTTATTCTGCTTGCATTGGTTTATAAGGAAAGAATGTTTCTGAAAAAAACTCTATCTTGTCTCAGCTGAATTGAGAGAAGGGGATTTTCCACACCTCTGTTCCAACACACCATCTCCAGTGGAACTTGGCAGACACGTCCCCACTTAAAAGCTACCTTCCCCCCATCAAAAAAAGAAGGAACTCAGAGTGGAGACCCCATTAATTAATTATTTGAATCTTAACCATTTACTGAAAACATAATGTTATGTGTTAGACATGGTGCTGGATGCCAGAAGAAAAGGATGAAACAGAGCTCAATGATTTCTCCTGTGCCCCACGAGAGAGTGATCTGGTCTACTCTTTTATAGGGTACAGGAGGTTCATCTTACCCAAAAGATGAGAATAAAAAATATCAAGGCATTAGAAACCTAGGCCAAAATCATAATGAGACAATTCACCCTACAGCCTTACTCACGTTTACCAATTTAATTTGTAAAGGACAAGAAAGAAGAGAAAAGCTGGAGAGAGACAGCCAAATTAAAGAGGCTGTGGTTTGTGGTTCCCTAGATGCAGGAAAGATGAAAACCCTGATTCCTAACACCTAGGCCGTAAGCTCCTTGGAGGCTCAGGCCTAGAATCTGGCAGCCACCCTTCCACTTTTCCCACTCTATCCTAGGGTTGCTGCCCTGTCAACAGAAAAGCAATTACTTGTTAGAACAAACAATCATCATCATCATAAGGAATAACAAACAAATTGCTCTTAGGCTGGAACCCGGCATTTTTCTCCAATTAAAGTTTATTGAGCACTTACTGGGTGCTGGAAACCACTGTCAACAATGTAGGCGTTCCCACATTTAAGCCTAAAACAGAACTGTAAGCAGCAATAATAGCCTCACTTTTAATACACAAGGAAACTGACCCGAGCAAGCACAGGCCAGAGATAACATGTGTCTTGTTGCAATCAGGGAGCCCAGAGCTGCCCGGCTCTGCATCTTGGCAGCCACTTAGCAGCTGTTGTTAGCAATGACCTGGGAGAATTCACTGGTTCTTCATACTTCAGTTTCCTCACCTAGAATGTGGGGAGGATAAGGATACCTACTTCATAGGATTACTGTACAAGTAAATTGGGTTAATCCTCATCAAATTGCTAGAACGCTGCCTGGCCCACAGCAAGGTTTGGCAAGCATGAGCTGCTATGACTTCACCCAAGACTCTGAATCCCAAGGTCTTGAAAACTCCAGCCCACTGCTTCTCAGCATCTTCCTACAAGTACAGTCACACTAGCATTTCCTATGCCTGGGATTGAGGACCCAGGAGAAATTCATAAAGAGGGTAATATGTTAGGTAGGGCCAGACCAGCTGATGAAAGGATAAGAAGGTAGGAAGGTGGAGGCAGAGTTTTTGAGAAGAGAATTGCCGGGACATGTAACTGACATGAAAGCAACCCCTCAGCCTCAGCAGCCCCCATATGCCATCTGTTTCACATATTGGACTTCCATGCCTGGTCTCATTTGAAAACAGAATTCTACTGCTACCAACCCCCACCACAAGCCTCTGAGCTAGAAAAAGGGAAGCTGGGAACTGAGGGTAATGTGAAAGGGACACTTACATGGGGCCTGACCAAAATGAGAAACTGGGTGTGAAGTTCAGCCAAAAGCCAAAAGGAGGCATAATAGGGGGAAAAAATGGGGAAGCACTGACTGGTCTACATGATCTCACCCTGTCTCCCTTCCAGGCTGACCAGCTGAGACACCACCCCAGTTGACAGGATTTCCTGTTATTACACAGACCTGCGATCTCACGCCTCACCGTCTTGTCAACTCAACTTCCCACTTCTGTGGGCTGAAAGGTAAAGGAGGCATTACTAAAAGCTGGAGTCAAGCTGGTGGAGAGGCACAGGGACAGCAGGATGGTAGCAGAGTGGGCAAGTGCAGAAGTGACAGAGGGAAATCACCTCGGACAGAGTCAGTCTGCCTTGCACACAGAGAAAGACCAAAGGCGGCGAAATCCTTCTCCTTGTCCCAACTCTCTTACCACATGAGGTTAAAGAGGATGAGGCAGCTTGCAAGAAGTGCTGCAGGTGAGCCAAGATGAGTTGGAATAACCATATCAGTAGTTAACATTTCTGTGCCATTTGGCAAGTAGGGGTTGCCCAAAGTTCCCTAGCCCTGCACCCTGGCCCTTTGGCGAGATCTGCCCAGACCACCTCAAGATCCAGGAACAGCAGAGGTCCTCCAGAGTCCTGTGCCCAATGCTGTAGCCGGTCAGTGCCCATCCAGCCTGATTGCTGAATGTCCTGATATCACCCACCTCACTTCTGCGATAGGATATGTTTCAAGGAGACAGCTTCTCTTAAGTCGGAACAGACAGAAAGACTCCCTCCCCTTCTCTGGTCCATTCCATGGGAACCCATGGGAGGTGGTATCCTTGACTCAGGACATGGAGTACTCTCACGTTTTGGGTGTCTGCATCCTAGTGGGTGGCAATGGGAACAGTGAGAAACATGGGAGGAAAACCGACAAAGAGCATTTATTGAACTCCTAGTGATGCGGCACACTATGCTCAGCAGTCTGCACACAGAATCTCAAATTCTCCAACAGCCTCACAGGTAGGAGTGTATCCTCATTTTGCTGATGAGATTGATGCTCAGAGCTTTGCCAGGGGCATACCCTGGTAGATCCCAATTCAAATGGAGGCCAACCTAACCAGGCAGTGGTACCCCCCATGCCACAGGGGCAGGCAGGCAAGGAAGGGAAGCAAGTGAGTGTGTACTGTAAAGACCAAGAAAGTCCCTCTAAAGCCAGCAGCCAGGCCTCAGCTCCCCTGACAAGCTCCATGCCAGACCTTGAGTCCAGTGCCCAGATCTGACCTTTCCAGAGAGTCTGGAAACCTGGAGTTTTAGGTGAGATGTCCAGATTTCTAAACAACTTTTAGGCCAAACACCACATGCGCCAACCCCATGGGTTTCCAATCTGCCATTTCTAATAACCCTTCTTAACCTGAAAACCAAGTCTGTTTCTCAGCCACAGCAGGTACAAAGTAGTAACACATCATCAGGCAGAGTCACCCAGACCAAGAAGAGACCTCACCTTAATCCCTCCAAAACTAGGCTTCTCAGAAGGCCAATGCCCCCCTCATGATCTATTCATGAACCTATGCCCAGGTACATCAAGCCCAAATCTGGATAATGCCAGCTCTGTGTGGCTCTTGCAGCCCACCTACTAAGGGTTTAAGGACATGGGAGACTTCGGTTCAAATCCCACCTCAGGCTCTTACTGGCTACATGACTCCGGGTGAGTTATTCCACCTCTCTGTATCTGTACTTCCTCCTTGTAAAACAGGGATACACTATCTATCTCACAGGGTGTGGGGAGTTTTAAAAGAGTTGACATATATGAAGCACTTGGAGCTTTGCACATACTAAACGCTAAGCAAGTGTCTGCGGTTATCATTACCTCGTGGCATCAGGCCAGGGACTGGTCTATGATATCAGCCTGTGAGCTGGATCCAGGCTCACCTTCCTCCCGTCCCCTCCCAGCTCTCCCCACTACTGTGGGTCCCCCTCTCCTACAGTCAACAGACTCTGTTAAAGAGATGGAAAAATCGGAGGTGGATTTCCCTTTGGGTTTCCGGCAAGCAACTGACTCAGAAGGAAGATATTTCAACTCAGACCTGTCAGAGATCAAACACAATTCTTGGAACCTCCTCTTTCCTTGAAAATCTCTGGGGTTTTCTTCACACTACCTCCTCCCTCCCAACAAGAACAGAAGCAGGGTGGTTGGAGAGAGAAGGAAAATGTGCGTTTCCTGTCTCAGGCCGGCTGCAGATAACTCATCTCTGGTTTCCGGGAACCTCATCTCTGAGCATTTATTTCTGCAGAGAAAAAGTCCTCCCAGGGAGTTTGAGGAGGCGGGAGGGCATGGAGTGGTGGTGGTGGCAAGAATGTTAGATCCTCAACTGCGCTTTCTGCCTGCTCCCGCTTCCGATTTCAACTTGGGCATCACTTTCTCCTAGGTCTAATTATGTGCCCATCCTCCACAGGCTCCCAGCACGCCAGATTCCACCTTCACCCCTCTAAAAGCATTGCCCGAGAACTACCTGCCCAGTTCCTCTCTCATTCTGCTGTAAGAGCTCCAAGACACAAACCACCTACTCAATGGCCACCCCAGAATACAGCCCTGTACTCCACATTTATTCAATAAAAGAATCAATGAATCAATGGCCCCTCCTTCGACACACACACCCCAATACTCAAAGACTGAATAAGAACTTATAAGAACATTGGCAAGCAGGTTCTTCAAAGAACCAGGAAACATCAATCTTGCTTTTTTTTTTTCACACTTTTCTAATTCTTCTCGGTCGCATAAAATCAGTGGGAGAGTTGGCAGAAAAGACTGTTGAGGGAGAGCGCACTCCTGTGTCAGCTTAGCTGCCCTCGTTCTTGGAAGGGCTCATGAAACTCAAACCTCTAACCCAGACTTGTCCCCGCTGCCAAAACGCAGCCACATCAGGGGTGAGGCTGGAGAGGGGTGTTAAAAGCCGCACTAACACCCCACAGAGAATTCAAAACAAGAAGATTCCCAGAATCAGCCCAAACTCCAGCAGATGGAAATTTAGGGAAGCCAGAATTGCTGATTGTGATGCCTGGGGATTTAGCCAGAATACGTCTATTCTGAAAGGTCATTTTCTTACCTTGAGAGATGTTACAATGTGCAAGCTGTGCCTCCTAAGGCAGTTTCAATAGGAAATATTCTGATTTATGGTTTTCATATCAACAGACCATGTGCCCTGACTTTTACACAGGGCAACACTGGCCACTATATTGAGGTGAGACATTTCTGTCGGATTTTTTTTTTTTTTTTTTTTTTGAGACAAAGTCTCACTCTGTCCCCCAGGCTGGAGTGCACTGTGGTGCGATCTTGGCTCACTGCAACCTCTGTCTCCCAGGTTCAAGCAATTCTCCTGCTTCAGTCTCCCAAAAATAGCTGGTTGGGATTACAGGTGCACACCACCATACCTGGCTAATTTTTGTATTTTTAGTAGAGACAGGGTTTTGCCATGTTGGCCAGGCTGGTCTCAAACTCCTGAGGTGATCCACCCGCCTCGGCCTCTCAGAGTTCTGGGACTACAGGGTGAACCGCTGCACCTGGCCTGACAGATTTATTCTTTTGTTGTTGTTGTTGAGACGGAGTCTCGCTCTGTCGCCCAGGCTGGAGTGCAGTGGCGCAATCTCTACCTCCTGGGTTCACGTCGTTCTCCTGCCTCAGCCTCCCGAGTAGCTGGGACTACAGGCACCCACCACCACGCCCAGCTAATTTTTTTAATATATATTTTTAGTAGAGACAGGGTTTCACTGTGTTAGCCAGGATGGTCTCGATCTCCTGGCCTCGTGATCTGCCCACCTTGGCCTCCCAAAGTGCTGGGATTACAGATGTGAGCTACCATGCCCAGCTGGATTTATTCTTACAGTATGGAGACACCTGTCTTTGGATCCAATACTGTGTTTTAGAACTTGACCTTCCTCAGTCCCAAGTTCTTCCTCATAGTTACTTCAAAGTCTATCTGCTAACATTTAAAATACAGTCTATTTTCAAAGACATGTCTTAAATGGAAAGGCCACTTATAATGATTACTGCATTACAAGACCCAGCTACATAAAACATCTTCCTTCCTAGTCATCCTTTGCATTGGCTACTATTTAAATAAATTTGTATTTCCCAGTTACATACTAACTCCACAGATAGAAAGTGGCCAGGGTGGCTGGGATGAGTGACCCAAAGAACGTGATTTAGGCTTTGACCCCAGACTTGGATACTCCGTCAAAACGTTTATTACCATTTGGCTTGAGTAGAATGGAGAACTGAGAAAGTCATTTCCTCTTGTTCTTTTCTCTGTGGAAAGGAGAAACAGCTGGCTCTCCTTGTAAGAACTTAGCCTCACCCAAACTTCAACTCCAGGCACCACTCTTTGAGGATTCTGTCCCAGACTCTCTAGTTCAAAGTGAGCTCACCTCATCCAAACTGCTGGAGAAGTTTTTTCTGAGACAGGATCTTGCTCTGTTGCCCAGGTTGGAGTGCAATGTGCATCGTCACACCCAGTTTTTTATTTTATTTGTAATTTTTTGTAGAAACCGGGGTTTCATTATGCTGCCCAAGCTGGTCTCAAACACTTGGACTCAAGCAATCCTCCTGTCTCAGCCTCCCAAAGTGCTGGGGTTACAAGTGGGAGCATGGCACCCAGCCAGGAGAGGATTATACACAGCACTATTCATGGGGAAATTCATCACATCGGCCTGTGCTTTCATGCACTGTACTCACCCATTATGTATCACTTTACTATTTCTTAAGTGTTCACAGTAATAAGAATCATATGGCTAATATTTATTAAACTTTATTAAATCACCAGACCCTGTACTAAGGATGCTTTTAGCATTATCTCAATCCTCCCAGTGACCATGAGGTTAGGGCTATTATTATCCTCATTTCATAAAAGACAAAATAGACTTAGAAAAATGAAGTCACTTGCCCAAGGTCACGCAGCTAGCCCAATCTTGATCCCTGGTCTCTCTGAATCCAGAAACTGCTCTCTTTGGTTAAAAATTTCTATTAAACCTAGCACAAATCCTCTTGCATATAAGAGGACTGTCACAACTGAAAAATGGGCTGAAGAACTGAGGCCTCTCTGTTTGCACATCTCTTTCTGACATCCCTACCATTCTGTGCCCCACCCTCTCCACCAGTCCTGCTTCAATCATGTTGAGTTGATAGATCTATTCTGCAAACAAGTCTTCCAAAAGGAAAATCAAAACCCAAGTGTCTACTTGAATGTAACCAGAGAGCAGCCTACTTCAGTGTTTAAGATGCTGGAATAAAGGCAGCTGTGTTTACCTCCACACAGGCACTTGCTGATGTGGGAGGGTTGGCTTTATTCAACTTGGGACATCCAGGTCACATTCAGTCCCTGGGAGATACTTCACATCCTCAGTTATAATCTGCGTCTCTGATGTGAAAGCCTATCTCCATCCTCTGGCCTTCTCTAATATAGTGTGGCTAGAATGCAAGGTACAGAAAAATGGGGAAGAAAGCTCTGATTTTTTTTTAAGCTTTGGCTTACTCTGGGCTCAATTTATATCTGGGCAAATAGTTTCAAACTTCAACCATATGTAGTTCCCACTAGTCTGAAAAATCACTCAAGACACAGAGGACATCTAGTAGCCCTAACTCCAACACTGGAAAGGAGGGCTGGGGGAGTGTCATGCTCCTCAGGATGGGTGTTAGTCACAGGATATGATAAGAGATGGGCTCACAGAGACCTCGGGAAAGGAACGATGGCAGAAAAAAAGATCAGGAACCATCAGCTTAATCCCTCTCCCAGCATAAGACCTCTCTTTCTGACACTACAATATTGCCCAAAGAACAAAGGTGTTGCTATGCATCCCCCCAAAATTTATATGTTAAAGCCTTAACCCCCAATTTGATGGGATTTGGAGATGGGCCTTTGAGAGATACTTGGGGTTACATGAGGTCATGAGAGTAGGGCCCACATGACTAGTGTCCTTATAAGGGACATCAGAGAGCGAGCTCTCCCCATCGAATGCAAAAGAGGTCATGTGTACACAAAGTACACATCTGCAAGCCAGGAAGAGGGCCATCACCAGGAATGGAAATGACCAGCACCTTGATCTTGGACTTCCCAGCCTCCAGAACATCAAGAAATACATTTTTGTTGTTTAAGTCATCCAGTCTATGGTATTTGTTATGGCAGCCCCAGCAGACTACTAGAGGTATCTAAGTCAGAAAGGAGTTCAAATTGTTATGCCACTGCTCATTGCTGTGTGACTTTGGACAAGTTATTTTATTTCTCTAATACATGATTTTCTCATTTATCAACTACTCATAACAAAGGGCTGTGGGGAGGGTTGAATGTATTGATGTAGGAGGAAGGTACCTAGCATTTTTTGGGGACTCAACACCCCAAAGCAGCAATACCTCCCCAATGCATGCAACGACTAGTATCATAAAAGGGCAGCTTCTTGGCCATATTCAGTCCACAGATGTGTTTTGTTTGGTCTGCAATGTTTGGGGAAATTTGGATTTACCAACATTTAAAAGTCAGAAAATTTCACATAAACATCTCAATTTCCAGTTCTTCTTGAAAAATAAGAGATGTATCATAGGGCCTGTGTTCTGCCAGGGTAATCCTCTTTCGACAGAGGACAAGATCTCACCACCCAGCACCCACACCAGCTTCACCCATTCAGAAGACCTGCTTGGTACCTGAAGTCTTTTGAGTTAGCAGCCCCTGGGCTACCTGGGCTGGTGAAATCTGGCTTGGCCTGTACTTATCCCAGCTGTCCACAAACAGAGCTTTTAAGTACAATTTCAGGATCAGCCTCCCAAAGTGAAGAACAATTAGCACATTCCTGAGTCACTGTTTTATTTATTTATACTTGTATTGTGAACTAAAGAACCTCATGGAAAGGCCAGAATTTTAGTCCCTGGAGAAGAATGAAGCTTGGCAATGTGGGGGTTGGCTGACCCAGATTTGCCCCTGTCACTCAACTTCTTGGGGCCTCAGTTTCCTCCTTTGTAAAATGAGGCCTTGGGCTAGATATCTTTTGTCTTCTTCCATATTTATATAAGATGTGAAACTCAAGAACATGGATGGAAATTTAATACAATTCTAAAGACTTTAACGAAAGTAGAGCTCTTAAAACACCCCATTGACCTTAACACAGGCCTTAACTATCTGTAAACAGGACCAGAACAATGTACTTGTTTATTGTTCTGCCCACTCCAGGGTTGGGTCTTTAGCCTTGAAGTTCTACACTTAACATATCCAGAAACAAATGAATGCCAGGGCCTGAAAAGACCTGATGGAGGCCAGGCGCCGTGGCTCATGCCTGTAATCCCAGCACTTTAGGAGGCCAAGGTGGGTGGATCATGAGGTCAGGAGTTCAAGACTAGCCTGGCCAAGATGTGAAACCTCGTCTCTACTAAAAATACTAAAATGAGCCGGGAATGGTTGCAGCCGCCTGTGATCCCAGCTCCAGAGGCTGAGGCAGAGAATTGCTTGATCCCAGGAGGCGCGGGCCGCAGTGAGCCAAGATGGCACCAATGCACTCCAGCCTGGGCAACAGAGCAAGACCCCATTTCAAAAAAAAAAAAAAAAAGACCTGATGGATCAATCTGCTATCCCTAGAAGATCCTGGTGCTCTGAGCCCTGCCTGACTTGCTGCTCTCATTTCACCAAAACACAGACCTAACTGCACAACTACCCAACTTCAGGTGCTCTACGCATGTGGATAGGCCTCCTTTTGGTTCTCTGCTCATTGCAACCACAGGAACTTTGCATGCGCAGTTTCTACCAACTGGAGCTCTCTTCACCTAGGTAATATCCGTGGATGTTTCAGATCACAGCAGCAGCATCACATCCACCCTTCCTGGCCTCCTTGACAAAAATCAATCATTCTAACATATGCTTTCATCACATCAGCTGTGTTGGAGTAGCTGTCTTAGTTGCACTGTTACATTTCACATGTGTGGCTAGTTGACTCATGATTCCCTTCCCAATGAATATAAATTCCAGGAGGGCAGGGTCCATGTCTGTCTCTGGTCCTTGTTGTCTCTCCAGTGCCTGGCTGCCTGGCTAACAGAGACGCACTCAAATGTTTGCTGGTAAGACACTTAGTAAAAGGAAGAACAGCAATAAAACCCTAAGCAGTCTGGTTCCAACAACCAAGCTGAATTGCCTATTATGGTGCCTAATGGTTAGGAGGGGCACAATAAATGCTTGCAGAATAAATGACACCTGCCATCTATCATCCCTCTACCCCTACCCCCACAAAACACACTACATACTGAACAAATGATTCTCTCTGGATCAGAAGTTTAGACAGATATAGGTCTCAGAACACAACAGCCATGAAAGCAGCATAGCTGACAGAAGAAGCAATAAGAGCCAAGCAGGGAAAAAAAAAAAAAAAATCCTTAAGGCTCCTAAGGGGGTAGCCCCTCTGCCCCTGCTCAGGCTTATACGGGAAAATGGCACCAAGTCTGGCCTGCCACATACCTGATGTTTTCGTTCAGGGCATAGAGCTCGTTGCTTTGCAAGCCACCCCCTTTGAAAACGTTGATCACAGCAGTCTGAACGCTACAGGAAAAGAGAATAACACCTGGTTAGAGAATCTTTCTTCTTGGGCCATTTCAATAGCAGCTCAGGGCTGAAGGTGGGTGGAGTGACCAGGAAGCTCATAGCACAAACCTGGTCACACTCTCCATCCATCCTCCATTTCCTCCTCAGTGTCCTTGGAGAGAAAGGAAGATGGAAGCCGAAAGGACTCAAAAGCAGCCCCTGCTTTCTTGCAAGCCAGAAGGTCTTCCTCCCTCACCTCGCTGGCGGCCCCGCTGGTGCAGCCACAGTCAAGGGCAGGCAATGGGATCTGACTGCAGGAAACTGCATGGGCCTGGGAGATTCCAAATGGCATTTCCTGCCAGCAGAAGCTGACCCATGCCTGGGGTTCTTTCACAGCCACTGTCTTCACAGGGAAGCTTGGTGGCCTTGAACTAACATGAACCGGTAATTCCTTTCCTTTTTAACAGCACTATCCTTGGAAGAATTTCCCGCAGGCCAGCCTTACAGGCCCCTCATATTTCCACTCCTGTGAGGTGTAGGGGCAGTAGAGTCAGTCCCTTGAGAGGCCATATCAGGGCTTACTCCACAGCCTCTAGGACAACAGCCCAGTGTTTCAGCAAAGGAGCTGCTTACGATCTTGTCTGTATTAAGGGCCCTGGCCTTTTCTTTAAAGAACAGGGATCCATTTAACACCAAAACATTTTGGAACCCCCTCTCTCCATCCCTATCATCAGAGTCATGCTTTCTGTGTCCATTCATTGAAAATATCCATAATGGGTTGGGCACGGTGGCTTACGCCTGTAATCCCAGCACTTTGGGAGGCAGAGGCAGGCAGATCATTTGAGGTCAGGAGTTCGAGACCAGCCTAGCCAACATGGTGAAACACCGTCTCTACTAAAAATACAAAATCAGTCAGGTGTGGTGGCGTGCACTTGTAAATCCAGCTACTCAGGAGGCTGAGGCAGGAGAATTGCTTGCACCTGGGAGGCAGAGGTTGCAGTGAGCCAAGATCACACCACTGCACTCCAGCCTGGGTGACAGAGCAAGACTGTCTCAAGAAAAGAAAAAAAAAAGAAAAAAAAGAAAAGAGAAAAGATCCATAATGACCCAAACTACAAAGAATTCAGTCATGCTTCAAAATAATGGTGCATTTAATTTCTCCAAACAGTATCTGTAAAGATTTGAAAAACAGTAGCCCACAAGCATATAAGACACAGTGCCGATTCAGTCTGCTCAATTCTTGGTGCACAAAAGGTTGGCTAGAACCTAACAAAACTCTGTGCCTCCTCTTCTAAGCACCCGTGGCTCACAGGTCTTCATAATCTTTGGTTTATGCCACTCATTTAATTTTTCACAGACATGTTTTATCTTCCCAAGCAGGAAGTAGGAAGTAAGTTACTTAAGGTTACTTATAGAAGTCCACTCTCGGATATGCTGACAGTTTCAGGTGTGACTAATGAGCATGACTAGTGACTGTAATTCCAGTACAACTGTCCCAGTCTGGTAAACTGACTCTGACAGGCCAGAGGCTCTCAGTGGTCTATTTTCTGGCTACTGAAACAAAGAAAGCTAACAGACACACTGGATGTAAAAAAAAAACCCGTCCCCTCTTGGCCAGGTGTGGTAGCTCACACCTATAATCCCAGTGCTTTGGAAGGCTGAGGTGGGAGTGATCCCTTGAGGCCAGGAGTTCAAGGCCAGCCTGGGCAGTATAGTGAGACCCCCCCCCCCAGTCCTTTAAAAAAAAATTGTTTTTTTAATTAGCTAGGTGTGGTGGCATGTGCCTGTTGTCCCAGTTACTCAGGAAGCTGAAGCTGAGAGGATCGCTCGAGTCCAGAAGTTTGAGGCTGCAGTGAACTATAATTGCACCACTGCACTCCAGCCTGGGTGACAGAGTGAGACCCTGTCTCTAAATAAAGGGAAAAAAAATTTGCTCTTGTCATCATTTACCCCCATAATCACGGCCTTCCCAGAATCAGCAGAAGCTCAGTCAGCCCCCGGATGCCTCCCTCCCTGCCATGGCCCTTGGCAGCCCTCCACCCCACATCCTGCGGCCTCCTTCACCTGTTCCAGGCTGAGCTGGAGCTCAGCTGCAGAGCCTGCCGAGTTGCTTGGAATCGGGGAAGGTCGCTGAGCACGGGGGAGCTCATGAAGCGCGGTCTAGGCCTGCGGAAAGAGCCCATCTTGTGGAACTCGCCGGGCAGAATGGGAGCAAAGCCACGGGTCATAAGTCCTGGTGACAGTTCAGCTTCACCTCTAGGAGCAGAAGGTTCTGAATGCCCTCGGAAAGGGCTTTTCCAAGGGCTGCCTTCAGGTGCTCAGGCTTTCTTAAAACCACAAATGTAGCCAACACCTGAAAAGAGAGGGTAGCTTTTATTGAGAACTCCTGGCCTGAGAACACCTCTTAGAGGAAGTTGGCTGGGACTTTCCAGCCTAACTACCCCCAAAACAACTGTGGTACCCAGAAATAGCATCTATTCCCTTGCAGGTTCCCATTCACAGGTTTGTACAGATCTCTTTTTCGTTGTAACAGTGTGGTCACCCGCAAGTAGGAAGACAGTGACAATGGGGCAAGGCTAAGACCAGTCCTGCAGAAAAATGATTTCTAAGCTGTGCTAGACTCTGGTTCTAATATGCACCCATCAGTTTGGGCACTGCCTGGGTTTCTGTGGCCCATGATGTTGTGCAGTAAGAGATAGATTTTTTTTAAATGTCTCAAGGAGGACACAAGAGCTCCTCATCCTGGCATTGATGACCTTCCATGATATGCCCTTACCATGCCAGTCTGAATGTATTGCTCAGTTTTTCTCAAAGTATCAGTGTCTCTTCACTCAGGCACATCTCACCTTCCCTTACCTGCTATTCCTTCACTCATTTCAACAGGACACACTCACTGAATCTTTGCTATTTATTAACCACTGTGAGTTGCAGGACATCCAAAGATTTCTAAGACCAAATCCCTGCCCTCAGGGTACTCAGTCTATGGAGAAGATAACTATCTTTTCAAGTATTCACTCATGCAATAAATATTTATTGAGCAGCTACTATGCACAGGCACTCAGGCACTGGGAGATATAAGATGGCTCCAGAGGCCATGGTGCCCTGCGCCATGGAGCTCACAACCAGCAGGCACTCTTCTATGTCATGCCTGATCCTTCCACCACACTTTTGCTCATACCAACTGCTCCTCTTACCCAGAATTCTCTTCCTTTTTCCCTCTGCTGATTTAAACGCAACTCACCCTGCAGGGTCGGGTTCAAGGACACTATCCCCTTGTAGCAGTTGCTGGGAGACTTTGCGGCTTCACAGTTAAAGGCAGTGGCTTCAGGTTTGAGTCTTAACTTGGCCACTCCCAAGTTGTGTGATTTCGGACACATTGAGTCTAAAGTCCTCAGCTGTTACTAATGCCCACTTTCCAGGACTGGAGAAACGAAATGAGATCACGTGACATGGCCAGCAGCATGGCACAGCCATGGGCCTCAAGGACTGGCTATTTCCATTCAGATGAATTTCTTTCTTTCCTCGACACCTTTGGACCTGTAATTTCAGTCTCTTATTCTTTAGTGACTCAAAAGTCCTTTAGTGACTCTAAGGAATGACTTAAAAGGTGAGTATTAGAGTTCAGCAGAGTGAAGGACAAAAGGAAACACCACGAATCTCGTAGTCACTTTTTACTTGCGGGTTTAGTAGGTTTAGCCCAGAAGTATGTTCACTGACATCTCTCTCACCAGCCAACTCTGCTATGTCCCAAAACTAATGATGTCAGAAAAGATATTCTAGCCTTAAGTCAACCTTCAGGTTGCCAGGGGAGAAGGTTTTGCAACTCCAGCTGGTTAGCATTTGAAGAAGGGGGAACCGAAGTCTCAACTCCAAATCGAACATGCTGTTGTGGTCAGAAGAGTGAGTTAGGCCACTCAGATGGGCACGGAGGCAAGCCATCAAAAGCGCACGGGAGGTGTTAGCAGCTGTCTGCAGGCAACAGGCATAGCAACAAGGAACTTGTGATACAAAGAGGCAGAAAAGAAATGACTTGTCCTGTCTCTTAACTTTTTTCTTTTAAGGAAAAGCAGACTTATGTACTGTTTTCTGTACAGTCTTTGCCCCTTCACCCCCTGCTCAGAATGAGTTCAACAGTTTTGTTAAACTTTATTAACAAAAGAAGCACAACAGGCCTGTCAAGTTTCAGAAGGTCTCAGCAGCTTCATAAATGCCACTGCCACTTGGAAAGATCTATATAAACTAACAAATGAGGTGACGAAGAAACAAAGCCATACAAGGTCCTTCCGTATCCTTAAACTGGCTAGCTTTGGGATTTAACTCATCCAGTAAAGGTCACACTACAAAGACAAGATCCATTTCACTGCCCTTCTTCAAATGGGCCTACTAACTGCAATTCACCTGTGTAATTACAGGATATTAACTCCCTTTATGAGGATCTTAAACAAGTTAATGGAGCTGCCTCTCATTCCATGGTACTGGTACAGGGAAGTAGAAAAGTGAGCAGAATGGATCGTTCCAGGTGTTTACCCACCACCTTCCTGCCGAAACACCCACTTCTCCAGGAAACTGTAAGACACTGAGGATCACAGGCTGGCTTCTGTCCCCATCCACTTCTCAGTTAGTGTCCCCAGGCCGCCTAGTCCAGCAAAGCACCAGGGCAGCTCCATCCACACACTCAGCCCCTCTTAAATAAGGGTCACTTTCAGCCTACAACTGTGGCTCCCGCAGACTCATAAACTGCAGAGTCACACACGAGTTGCCACTGACTCATTTTTCTCCTCCCGAATCCGCCACTCTCAACGCTGATAGTTAAAGAGAATGTGAAGCTGTCTTCGTCTCCACCTTTCCTACTTCCGGGCAGAGCCAAGAGACCTCCCCAGAGCAGCACAGGGAGGAAGGAGGAGGCCGTTGGGAGCATTGACAAGACTGCCCTAAAGGGAAACGCTGATACACCCTGGGTTCACCTGCTACAGCGCTGGGCCCGCAGGCGCAGGCCTGTCCTGACCTAAATCTGACAAATCAGAAAATGACAGAACAGACGGGCCCTCGGAGTGGGGCCAGTCCAGGTCCCATTTACAGATGACAAAGGTATAGCAAAGAAACAAAGAAACTCGTCCAGGGTGCTCAAGGCAGGAAGAGAGCTAGGACTGTGAGAGCTGTTCCCCGACACCTGTTTGAGCATGTTCCCCAGCTCCCACCTAGGCCAATCTGCAAACTCCTTGAAGACAGGCATAGGGCTTTATTCACCTCTGCATCCTCAAGACTAAGCTCACTGCTCAGCCTGTAATCCCAGCACTTTGGGAGGCTGAGGTGGGTGGATCACCTGAGGTCGGGAGTTCGAGACCAGCCTGACCAAGATGGAGCAACCCCGCCTCTACTAAAAATACAAAATGAGCGGGGCATGGGGGAGCATGCCTATAATCCCAGTGACTCAAGGAGCTGAGGCAGGAGAATCGCTTGAACCTGGGAGGCGGGGATTGCAGTGATCCGAGATCGTGCCATTGCACTCCAGCCTGGACAACAAGAGCAAAACTCATCAAAAAAGAAAGGAAAGGGGAGGAGAGGGGAGGGGAGGGGAGAAAGAAA
>NW_016807388.1:508325-522441 GCF_001698545.2 Rhinopithecus bieti | reverse complement strand
GGGAGGGGAGGGGAGGGGAGGGGAGGGGAGGGGAGAAAAGAGATGAAGGAAGATGTAAGAATTAAGAAGACATTGGCTAGGCTGGGCACAGTCGCTCTCATCTGTAATCCCAGCACTTTGAGAGGCCAAGGCAGGCGGATCACCAGAGGTCAGGAGTTCAAGACCAGCCTGGCCAATATGGCAAAACCCTGTCTCTACTAAAGGTACAAAAATTAGCTGGGCATGATGGTGTGTGCCTGTAGTCCCAGCTGCTCAGGAGGCTGAGGCAGGAGAATCGCTTGAACCCGAGAGGCGGAGGTTGCAGTCAGCCAAGATCGCACCACTGCACTCCAACCAGGGCGACAGAGCGAGGCTTCAGTCTCTCTCGGGAAAAAAAAAAAAGGCATCGGCTGCCTGGCTGCCATGAAGCCAAGCATTGTCTCAATACATAAACTTCCTCAACCCTCGCAAAATACCACTTGAGCTGGGCACAGTGGCTCATGCCTGTAATCCCAGCACTTTGGGAGGCCAAAGTGGGCAGATCACAAGGTCAGGAGTTTGGAAATCAGCCTGACCAACATGGTGAAACCCTGTCTTGACTAAAAATACAAAAATTAGCCGGGCATGGTGGCGCACCTATAATCCTAGCTACTCAGGAGGCTGAGGCAGGAGAATAGCTTGAACCCAGGAGGCAGAGGTTGCAGTGAGCCGAGATCGTGCCACTGCACTCCAGCCTGGGTGACAGAGCAAGACTCTATCTCAAAAACAAAACAAAACACTTGAACATCAGAGAAGTTAAGTAACCTACCCAAAGTCACACAGCTAGTGAGTGACAGATCATTGACTGGTGCCTCATTCCCTAGCCCACTCCCACTTTTCCGTGCTACCAAACTCAGTCAGAAAACCAGAACTGAAGCCACTAAGTTAGGAACCAAATTTCATATCAAAAGTTCAATCTCATGCCCCTGAGATAAATAAACTGGCATAAGGAACTCTATGACCATACTTGATGGGGCAAGAGGAGTGGTGAGAAAGGATGAAAGGAGAAAGCACAGTTGCCTTAGACACCCACTCCCTACTAGCTGTGTAACCTTGATCAAGTTACTCGACCTCTCTGAGTCTCAAATTCCTCCCACATGAAATGACCCTGAGTGACTGCCTGAGGGTTGAAGGAGGATTAAGTGAGTAAATATTTGTCAAGCACTTAGAACTGTACCTGGCAAATAAGTGCTACATAAGAGCTCGTTCAATAAATAAAATCACGTTGTTGCAGTTATTCCTAAATTGCCAAGCCGTGATAGCAGTGGGGATACAACAGCAGCTCCCTCTGCTTCTGGTAACCCAGTGGCATCTGGAAGTACTCCACTGAGGAGCAGACAAGTCCTCTGAGCCCCCATCCCCCTCACAGTGCACCCAGGCTTGCCTCCTTAGCCCTTTGATAACTCATGACGTTATTTACTGACCCTACACCTCTCTGTAGCAAGTTCCTCAGTTTGAAAGTGTTTTTCCACCCACAGTTGTGCTTCTAAGTCTTACCTCAATCCTGTAAGGCAGATGGAGCAGACAGTCTGTCACAAATTAGGAAACTGAGGCCTGAGCAGGTGCCTGACTCGGCTAAGGCTGGACAGCTGTCAGATCAGGGACTCAGCCCCGGCTGGATGTCTCCCAGCCTCACGCCTGGCTCACTGTTGAGCCTGCCAGGAGATTCCTTTTATCTTTTTTCCTATATGTTTCAAAATGTTTTCATTATGAAACATGCTTTAAGAGTTTATACACACACAAACATATATTTTAAATAATAATAGTAGACCAGGCATAGTGGCCCACGCCTATAATCCCAGCACTTTGGGAGGCTGAGGCTGGAGGATTGCTTGAGCCCAGGAGGGTGAGACCAGCCTAGGCAATGTAGTGAGACCCTGTCTCTACAAAAAATAAAAATAAAAATGAATTGTTCAGCGATGGTAGTGTTTGCCCGTATTCTTAGCTACTCAGCAGGCTAAAGCAGGAGGATCGCTTGAGCCCAGGAGTTCGAGGTTACAGTGAGCTGTGATCATGTCACTGCACTCCACCCTAGGCAACAGAGCAAAACCCTGTTTCTATTTAAAAAAAAAAAAAAACTAATAAATAAATAATGATAATAAACTAGTACCTACTTAAGAAATAGAATGTTACCTTGGAAACTCTATGTGCCCCTATTTTTCTGATAATAGCATACTTGGTCATATATTACAAAAAACATAAGAATTCACATAACTCTATAACATACATAGTGAAAGGCCTCTTTCTAGCCACTTAGTATAGAGCAGCTCTATCCTGTAGAACTTCGAGATGACACAAATGTTCTGTATTTGTGCTGTCCAATATGGTAGCCACTAGCCATATATGACCACTGAGAACTTGAAATGTGGCTAGTGCAAGTGAAGAACTGAATTTTAATTTTATTGAATTTTTAATAGCTGTACACATGTGTACACACACATTCTTGTTAATATGCTAATAAGAATGAGTAATGTTTTTCTTTCCTTTTAATAACACGTCATGGCCATCTTCCCATATCACTACATATTGATCTACTTTATTATGTTTAATGGTAGCTTGGCTATTCCATTTAGGAGGTATTACGTTTTATTTAACTAGTCCCCTATGGGTAGATATTTAGGGAGTTTCCCTTTTTTGTTACTGTAAAGAATGAGTGTATCTGTGGGTCTTAGGGATGACATGACCACGTTTGTAAGGTGGCTTCTCAGCAGTGGAACTTCTGAATCAAAGGGCCCAGAAATTCTTAGTTATGACTCTAATGCCCAGCCCTACCAGAGCCTAGAAATAGCATTGCAGAAAGATGTTGAGAAGTATAATGCTTATAGCTCTGAAGGATGTACAGCCACAAGTGTGTATCATTCAGAGCTTTGGCGGCAGATAAACCCTGAAATCAATGGTCACTTTGCCATTCGCTCACTATGGTAGGCAGAAAAACATCTCCCAACCCCCTACAAAGATACATTCACTTGTCACCAAAACCTGTGAATATTATCTTATATGGCAAAAGATGCGATTCAGATAAGAATTTTGAGAAGAGAAGCTGGTCCTGGATTATCCAGGTGGGCCATAAACACAATCACATGTGTCCTTATTAAGGGAATGCAGAAGGTACTAGAGACAGAAGAGGAGAAGACACAGATACACATAGAGAAGAAGGTGATGTGGAGACAGAAGCAGAGACTGGAGTAATGCAGTCACCAGGAGCTGGAAGAGAAAAGAAGCAGATTCCCCTCTACAGGGAGTACAGCCCTGCCCCACTTTAATTCTGCACTTATGGCCTCAAGAACCATGAAAGAATATATTTCTGTTGTTTGAAGCCATGAAAGCTGTGGTCATTTATTATAGCAGCCACAAAAAACCAATATACTCACAGTATGACCTTGGACACCGCTGAGCTGCAGTTTCTACATCTGAAAAGTGGGAAAAGGAAGAGTTGTGGTGACCAGAAAGATTGTCTATGAAGTACTTTGCATGGTTCCTGGAACTGTACAGGCGCTAGACACAGGTGCAGTGGAAGCTGGGAGAAAAGTCACCCGAGACAGGCTGGTGTCACCACTTCCTGTGGAGCACTGAGCAGGTGATTTAGGATTTGCAAGATATTGGATGAGATGACTCAAGTAGGACTTAGAATGCTCCTTGAACACAGCAAGTGCTTGATAAATGCTACCTATGGTTTATTGTATTGCCTCCATTACTGCTACCCCTGTATTAGCCTGTTCAAACTGCTATTACAAAATACAGCAGCCTGCATGGCTTACACAACAGAAATTTCTTTTCTTGCAGTTCTAGAGGCTAGAAGTCCACGATTAAGGTGTCAGCAGGGTTGATTTCCTTTGAGGTCTCTCTCCTTGGTTTACAGATGGCTGCCTTCTAGCCATGCCCTCACATAGTCTTTCCTCTGTGCACTCATGCCCTTGGTGTTTCTCTTTATGTCCAAATTGCCTCTTCTAGGACACACACACAAAAATGGAAAGACATTCCATGTTCACTTATTGAAAGAATCAATAGTATTAAAATGTCCATACTATCTAAAGCAGTCTACAGATTGAATGCAATCCCAATCAAAATACTAATGACATTCTTCACAGAAATAGAAAAAAAAAATCCTAAAATTTATATGAAACCAAGAAAGACCCAGAATTGCCAAAATCTTCCAGAGCAAAAAGAACAAAACTGGAGGAATCACACTATCTGACTTTAAATTATACTACAGAGCTGTAGTAACCAAAACAGCATGGTACTGGCATAAAAAACAGACACACAGATTAATGGAGCAGAATAGAGAACCCAGAAACGAATCCATACATTTATAGTAAATTCATTTTTGACAAAGGTGCCAAGAACATACACTGAGGAAACAACAATCTCTTTAATAAATGGTGCTGGGAAAACTGGATATTCATATGCAGAAGAATGAAACTAGACCCCATCTTATATATAAAAATCAAATCAAAATGGGTTAAAGACTTAAACCTAAGACCTTATACTATGAAACTGCTAAAAGAAAGCATTAGGGAAACTCTCCAGAACATTGGACTGGGCAAAGATTTCTTGAGTAATACCCCACAAGCACAGGAAACCAAAGCAAAAATGGACAAATGAGATCACATTGATTTAAAAAGCTTCTGCCCAGCAAAAGATACAAATCAACAAAGTGAAGAGACAACCCACAGAATGGGAGAAAATATTTAAAAACTATCCTTCTGACAAAGGATTAATAACCAGAACATATAAGAAGCTCAAACAACTCTATAGGAAAGAAATATAATAATCTGATTTTAAAATGGGCAAAATACCTGAATAGACATTTCTCAAAAGAAGAGCTACAAATGGCAAACAGGTATATGAAAAGATGTGCAACATCATTTGATGTGGTTTGGCTCTGTGTCCCCACCCAAATCTCATGTCGAATTATAATCTCCATGTATCAGGAGAGGGACCTGGTGGGAGGTGATTGGATCATGGGGGCAGTTTCCTCCATGCTGTTCTCATGAAAGTGAATGAGTTCTCATGAGATCTGATGGTTTTAAAGTGTGTGGCAGTTCCCCTCTTGCTCTCTCTCTCTCCTGCCACTATGCTTCCCCTTTGCCTTCCCCTATGATTGTAAGTTTCCTGAGGCCTCCATAGCCATGCAGAACTGTGAGCCAATTAAAACTCTTTTCGTTATAAATTACCCAGTCTCAGGTAGTTCTTTACAGCAGTGTGAAAATGGACTAATGCATCATTGATCATCAGATAAATGCAAATCAAAACTACAATGAGATATCATCTCACCCCAATTAAAATGGCTTTTATGCAGAAGACAGGCAATAGCAAATGCTGGTGAAGATGTGAAGAAAACGGAACCTTCATATACTGTTGGTGGGAATGTAAATTAGTGCAACCACTATAGAGAACAATTTGGAGGTTCCTCAAAAAACAAAAAATAGAGTTACCATATGATTCAGCAATCTCACTGCTGAGTATATACCCAAAAGAAAGGAAATCAGAATATAAAGGAGATATCTGTACTCCCATGTTTATTGCAGCACTATTCAAAATAGCCAAGACCTGTGTGCAATCTAAGTGTCCATCAACAGACTAAAGAAAATGTGGCACATATACATAATGCAGTACTCTTCATCCACAAGAAAGAATGAGATCCTGTGATATGCAACAACATGGGTGCAACTAGATATCATTATGTTAAGTGAAATAAGCCAGGCACAGAATGACAAACTTCACATGTTCTCATTTATTTGTGGTAGCTAAAAACTAAAATGATTGAACTCACGGAGATATGAAAATGATGGTTACTAGAGACTGAGAAGGGGTATTGGTGGTGGGAGGAAGGGGGGATGTTAAATGGGTACAAAAATATAGTTAGGTAAAATGAACAAGATCTTGTATGTGATAGTACAATAGGGTGACTACAGTCAACTGTATTTTAAAATAACTAAGAGTATAATTGGAATGTTTGTAACACAAAGAAAGGAACAATGCTTGAAGTGATGGATACCCCATTTACCCTCATGTGATTATTGTGCATTTCATGCCTGTACCAAAATATCTCATGTACCCCCTAAATACACACACTAAGTACCCACAAAAATTAAAAATTAGAAGAAATGTTCTATGCCTAATGTCTCTGAGTTAGAGAAACTAGAATTTTGGTCCATATTCCTTTCTGAAAGACCAATGCCAGTTACATTAAGAAAAATTCCCTTCAAAAGCAACTTAAAAGTTTTGGTGTGGAAAGGGTTCACTTCAGTTATCTGGAAAGCCCAGGCCCTGGGTCCAGGAAATTCTGTGGCGGTTACAGAGTTACTGGGAGGTATCACAGGCCTTGCTAACACTCAGCTCACATGAGTTTCTTCAAAAACTTCCATGATGTGTTTCTTGGAGAAAAAGAATGTGTCATCTCACTTTCTCCTCACAGCTGCCACAGCCAGGGCATAGAGATGGGGCAAAGCCCTGCCTACTGGGGCAGTGGGTAGAGGAAGATACTGCACTTAGTGGAAAATGCAAATGAATTCCACTAGGGCTCCAACCTTTGACTCTGAAAAGGGAAGTAGAATCGTGGCCCAACAATTTAAAATAAAGAAGTAGGTGGCTTATAATAACTCTGAGGCTTCCAGGAAAAAGCCATTCTGAGTGTAAATAACAAAGAAGTCAAAGAAAACAGCCATGCCACCTGATGTGACTGCCTGGAAAACAAGGAGAAACTAGTTCGCAGGGAAACAAGAGAGATGACCTCTTTTACACATAACCCTCGGAAGCTTCTGCAGTCAGAAAGCCCAGGATGCAAATCCTTCCCTGGGCCATGAACACAGGAATGACCCAATGTCCTTCCACGCCACCAGGATTTAGATAATGATCAGTCAAACTCAACTGATCCATTCTCTAATTGCAGTCAGAATGGTCTTTCTAATGACAACCTTGATGATCATGATAGCACCATTTACTGACTGCCAACTGTGAGGCAGCCATGTATTATCTCAGCATTTTAAAAATAGAAGGTCTTGACTTTTAGTGAAATAGAATAGAAAGTATCAGAGTGCATCACATTTGGAGAAAACAAAGGTATTCATGTTTACTGGGTTAAAATGTCTCATTTATTTCATACCTCATATGGCACTCAAAACTACATGAAAGCATCTGTTTGGGAGTACCTGTGTCTGATCTTACGACCACAAGAAGGCAGGTGCTATTACCAACCCCAGCTTACAGAGAAGCAAATGGAGGTGCCTAGTGTTTAACTTGTCTCAGGTCACACAGCTCATGAGAAAGGATGCTGGGACTAGAACCCAACAGTTCAGAGCCCACCACGCTTACGTCACTCTTTGCTGCAATGCCTTCAAATGTTCCCCACAAGTCTTAAAATAAATTCACAAACTCCATCCTCACAGCCTCACTTCTCACCACTCTGCAGTTCCTCTCATTGGCCTTCCTTCATGTCTTCCACCAGCACCTGCTCTGCCCCGCCCCAGGATCCTTCCATGTGCTGTGGCCTCTATGTGAAATATTTCCCACCCCACTCCCCAGGTTCAAACCTGCACCCCCTTTATAGCCCACCATCACTTGCTCAGAGAGGCCCTCCTTTCTCCTCACCCCTGATTAGGTTCCATTACCCCAGAGAGCACCCTCCCTACCTCCTTCGTCATCTTGTCATAATCTGCCTTAATAAATGACTACAGAATTATTTGTTATAGTTTTGTGAGGCCCATAAGAGCAGGCACTATCTGTCATGTTCTCAGGTACATCCCCAGGGCTTAGCACAGGGCTTAGTGAAGCAGGAATTCCATAGATATTCTCTGAATGAGTAAATGAGCCAGGTGTATGTGAAGCATCACTGCTAAGAGACAGGAACTATAAGCAGGTGTTGGCTCAGAACACCAACATTTAAAATTACACGGGCATTTTGGGAGGCCGAGGTGGGTGGGTCACCTGAGCTCAGGAGTTCAAGACCAGCCTGGCCAACATGGTGAAACCCTGTCTCTACTAAAAATACAAAAATTAGCCAGACATGGTGGCGGGTGTCTGTAGTTCCAGCTACTCGGGAGGCTGAGGCAGGAAAATTGCTTGAACCCAGAAGGCGGAGGTTGCAGTGAGCCAAGATGGCGTCATTGCACTCCAGCCTGGGTGACAAAAGCAAAACTCTACCAAAAAAAAAAAAAAATTACATGGGGCTTCACCATGGGTAAACACCAGGGTATTGAAATTGAAATCTGACTCACTTGGCTTCAAATCCAGCCTCTACAGCTTATTAGCTGGATGACCTGTGTATGTTCCTCATAGGCTCTGAATTTTCAGTGTCCTTGTCTGTCAAATGGTTGTAATGCTTAAGTGCATGTTGTTAAGATGAAACTGAGATAACCCAGATCATGGCCTGGCCGTGAGTAGAGGCCCAAAAAGCTATAGTTATTATTAATATTTTTAAACAACATTGTGTTCTTCGCAAAACTCTCTTAGGCTTCACAAGGTGATGGGTGGTGGGGTTGGGGGAGACAGGCATTCGCACGCATTGTTGCAGGGAGAGCACTCTGACTTGACTGCTGCGGAAGGAAATATGACAAGATCTATCAAAGTGACAAAGGCCATACCCTCTGACCCAACAAATCTATTTCCAAGAATTTTATTCAAGGCACATCAAGTGGCTTATGTAACATGGGTTTTACTGCAGCCTTCTTTATAACAACGATGAGCTGGAAATAACCTAAGTGCTCACCCACAGGGAACTGGCCATATGTAAACTATGGTGTCCCATATACTGGAAGGCAAAGCAGCTCTAAGAAAGAGCTGACCTTGGGTAGGTCGCGGTGGCTCACACCTATAATCCCAGCACTTTGGGAGGCCGAGGCGGGCGGATCACGAGGTCAGGAGATCGAGACCATCCTGGCTAACATGGTGAAACCCCGTCTCTACTAAAACTACAAACAATTAGGCAGGCATGGTTGTGGGCACCTGTAGTCCCAGCTACTCAGGAGGCTGAGGCAGGAGAATGGCGTGAACCCAGGAGGCGGAGCTTGCAGTGAGCTGAGATCCGGCCACTGCACTCCAGCCTGGGCGACAGAGCAAGACTCCATCTCAAATAAAGGAAAAAAAAAGAGCCAAACTTGAATGAAAGAAAGGCTAACCACAGAGCCATGTGTACATTATGCTACCATCTATGTAAAAAAGATAAAAAAGAGCATTTACCCTTTTCATTGCATGTGCGTAAAATGTCTCTGGAAGGGCAAACCGGCAACAGATAACACTGGTCTCCCCCAGGGCAAGGAGCTGGGTAGCAGGGACACAGTAGGGAAGTCTTTTCTCTACAAGCCCTTTTGGACTTTTTGAATTCAGAAACATGACAATGCCTTACTTCTTCAAATAACTAAGTGTAAAGGCAATAGTGACTCCCCTAACCTCCCTTTCACAAAAGGAAGACAACAAATAAAGGTCATATGATTTCTTCAAAGTCACCCAGCTGTTAGGAGGAAGTCAAGATTCAGCTTCTGATCCCAAGTTGGACTCTAGCAATGACACTTCATTCATTTGACACCAATTTTGTGTATTCAGCATTTATTCCACAACAGGAGTGACCCTGTGCAGGAACATATGGGCTAGCAAATAAACACTGGCAGGAAAAGTAGATGAAAGGAAGAACCAATTTCTTTTCTTTTTTCTGCACTATGCATCATAAACAGGCCCAAAGGGCCAGGCTGGGACCAGCTTAGGGAGTGAGGCAGGTGTGGACAGTAAGCTTGCTTTACTACCAGCACCTGCCCTGGCTAAAGGAGGCAGCCACTACTCAATCCGATCTGCTGTTTGCCATCTTCGGATATAAGCCCAGTTTTGCCAGATCTGATATTTCCCAGGAAAAGCCAAAAATCCAAACTTTTAGAAACGTGAAATCACTGGATTTGTAAGTGTTGGCAACTAATTCAACAGGCCAACCAGCACTTTGAAGGCCAAACATGTAGGTTTGTGACCTTTACTCTACGACCATCACAGCTGCAGCCTCTAGTCTTCTTAGACCTTTTATGCGGAGCCTAAGCCAGGTATAAGGTAAGCCTGCACTAATCAGTCCCTGTGGCCTTGGGCAAGTCACTTCACTTCTCTGGGTCTGCTGACTCACCAGTTAATTAACGGTTTGGCCCAGCTGATGGCCACGATGTTCTTTCACCATCTCTGGCTGTGCATTCAGCCCCTACCCTGGGAGCCATACACACTGAGAACCTTTGAGAGAGGAGGCAGGGACTGATACGCTAACACAACACAAACTCAGAACCATCCCTCAGCCATGCTTGAACTCCCACCTACCACATTATCTAATTCACCAGCCTCTTCACTTAGCGGCTCTCTGTCTTAACTCACTCTCAACTCATTATCGATTTCTCTATGAAGCCTTATGTATGACATACTCCCTCCCCTATGTATTATATACACACCCAGATACAGGGTAAGCCAGCAGCACCCAAGATATTGCTAAAGGAAACACACAGAAAGCAGAACCCTCCAAGCCAGCATAGGAGACTAGATCTGGACCCCACGCCTGCCCCAGGGCCAGACTACTGGATGGAAACTAGATCACAAGCAAATTTTCAAAAGCGGTGGGGCCATTTGGTCAAATCAATTGTTTACCATGACTATTTTATTATCATGATGACTGCTGATTAGAATAATATTAACTATCATCAGAGGCTGGCCAGGATGGTCAGGACTGTGTCAAGCCTCTATTTGCATCTATTACCTCAGTTAATTTCTACTCTGAACCAATGAGGTAGGTTTCATTAGGCTCGTTCTGCAGATGAAGAAACCGAAGCATAGGGATTCACTTGCCCAAAGGCAGAAGACTAGGAAGGGGGACCAAGAGGCAAATCCTGTATGATTTCAGAGCCTGAACTCCTGACCCCTCTGTTTTAAACAATGCTTGTGTGTGCCACACACAGAGCTGAGAGATTAAAGGCCACCCATTGCTTCCCTTCATAAACATCACCCATAGCTTCTTACCTTAGAGCAAGAGGACTCTGCCCCTCAAGCAAGGAGTCTTTGTTTCCTTGTGGCACCCACAGACCAGGCTGCAGTTGTTGTGTTTATTTACTTGTTCAGTGTCTGATGAGCCCTGACAGGATGGAAACTCCTTAAAGGCAAAAATCTTGCCCGTCTTGTTCACTCTCATATCCCGGTGTCTAGCATGGCACTGAGCACATGAAAGGTACCCAATAAATATTTTTATTTTATTTATTTTTTAACATATTTTAATTATTTTACTTTCTTTTTTTTTTTTTTTTTTTTGAGACAAGGTCTCACTCTGTCACCCAGGCTAGAGTATGGTGGCACAATCACAGCCCACTGCAGCCTTGACCTCCTGGCTCAAGCAATCCTCCCACCTCAGCCTCCTGAGTAGCTAGGACTACAGGTGTGTACCACCACACTCAGCTAATTTTTTGTAGAGACAGGTCTTGCTGTGTTGCCCAGACTAGTCTTGAACTCCTGGCCTCAAGTGATCCTTCCATCGTGGCCTCTCAAAATATTGGGATTACAGGTGTGAGCCACCATGCCTGCCCAAATACTTTTAAATGATGGAATAAAAGGTGCACTTCCAAGTCACCAGGAAGAGTGGCCTTCCCTTTCCTGAGAGATCAGAATAATTTTCTTTGCTGCTGACTAAACTTGGGTCCACCTAAGCATTATTGTCCACGGGGACGTAGACCTGGGCCACATAGGTGAGCAATCCTGAGTCTGTTTGCTGGTCAGTGGAGCCTACAGACATGGCAGAGCAGAAGTGCCTGCTACATAGCATAGCACATTTGTTTCTATTAAGGACCAATCTTTGCAACTCTTAGGAGACAACAGCCAGCCAAGGAATGAACACTGACTCTTACAAACAAGCAAATGTTAAGGGTCAACTGTGAACTATGGAAAGGGCTCAACAGGAAGCAAGTGACAACTTTCTCAGGCGCTACTGGAAACCGAGTGCAGACAGAAGAGCCTGAGAGTCCAGACTCTCAGACTCAATAAATAAATATTAGGCACAACAATAAATATTAGGCGCAACAATAAATATTAGGGCAAACAGGATACACACTCAAGTGTTTATCTCTGCTTAACAGTGTTCACTAAGTGTCCACAGGATTCAGAAAGCTGACAATTTGGACGCACCTAGAAGTAATTATATCATCACGTCATCGTCACATTGGCCTGCAAGCCACTGTATAATCACCAGAAAAATCCCCTTCTGTGGTACAAGTTAAGCAAAGCTGTGGGAAATAACCACACATCTTATTTACTCATCTATAAGCCCACTTTAAGTATCAAGTTTCTTGAAGTGCATATTGTCTGGGTGTGGCCCACAAATGTCATCCAGAGTGATTCCACAGCGCCTACCAGATGGTAAGCCAAAAAGTCTAGACACAAGCAGTAGCTAAGACTGACCATTACGTGAGTGAGTCATTACATTTCTGACATGTAACGTATATAAAACCCTGGTGAGAGAAAGAGTAGTCAAAAGCTACAGTCTGGCAGCCAACAAGAGTTTTAAGTGTGGGAAAATGTGCTCTAGATTAAAATGTGCAACTTTAAAAAATTAGCTCCACTCTCTCACTGCAGAAATAAGATAAAATGTTTTTTTCATAAGAAAAGGAGATGAGGCTGGGTGCAGTGCCTCACACCTATAATCCCAGCACTTTGGGAGGCCAAAGTGGGAGAATCCCTTGAGGCCAGGAATTTGAGACCAGCCTGGGCAATATAGCCAGATCCCATCTCTACAAAAAAATAAAAAATATATAGCCAGGCATGGTGGTACATGCCTGTAGTCATATCTACTAAGGAGGCTGAAGCAAGAGGATCCCTTGAGCCCAGGAGTTTAAGCCTGCAGTGAGCTATAATCACGCCACTGCACTTCACCCTGTGTGATAAAGTGAGACACTATCTCCAAAAAAAAATAGAAAAGAAAAGAAAAGAAGGAAGGAAGGAAGGAAGGAAGGAAGGAAGGAAGGAAGGAAGGAAGGAAAAAGAGAAAAGAATGGAGAGGAGAGGAGAGGAGAGAAGAGAAGAGGAGAGAAGAGAAGAGGAAGGGAAGGGAAATTTCTTCTCAGGTAGTACAGCCAGGTATAACAGGCATTGAATAGAGACTCAGAAAACTGATGAAATAGCCACATATGATCATTTCATGGACGTAATGAGTCCAATTCAAGCCCATTTAACTCAACCAAATATTAGAGTGCCCACTGGATGCCAGGATCTGAGTAAAGGAAGTTACAAGGGGCAAAGAAGAATAAATTATCTTCCCCCAAGGAGCTCAGAGTTTCTAAGGAAATATCCAAAAGTAATACTATAAATGCAAGCAGACACCAAGGGATGTAACTGAAGATGGACAACTGAGACAAGATTGAGGCAGAAAGGTTCACTCACATTCTAGAGTTAACAAAGCTAATGAAAGGTCAGCTGAAAACTACAGGTTCTCCACTTCCTTGCCCATAAGTCTAATGAATATGGGGCCTGGAGAATGGAAAGGAAATTTTGAGAAGGAAAAACAAGCTTTCATATGTAAGAAGTTTTAAAAGTTCAAGGTGTATTCAAGTCTTAACTATGAGAGACCAGGTGTAGGATGAAAACATCACATTTCAACAAATATCTAGGGAGTACCTACTACCCTTGCCACAAAGATGAGCCAGATATGGCTCCTACAATAATATAATAATAAAAGGGAATAGTAATTGGTCATGATTAAAGAAAAAGACAGGGGTGGCCGAGGCAGGTGGATCACCTGAGGTCAGGAGTTTGAGACCAGCCTAGCCAACCTGGTGAAACCGCATCTCTACTAAAAATACAAAAATTAGCTGGGCGTGGTGGCAGGCACCTGTAATTCCAGCTACTCGGGAGGCTGAGGTAGGAAAATCACTTGAACCTGGGAGGCGGTGGTTGCAGTGATCCAAGATCGCGCCACTGCACTCCAGCCTGGGCGACAGAGCAAGACTCCATCTCAAAAAAAAGAAAGAAAAGAAAAGAAAGAAGAGGAGAGGAGAAGAAAAAGAAGAGAAGAGAAAAGAAAAGAAATAAAAGAAAAGAAAAGAGAAGAGAAAAGAAAAACATTAGGCTGGGCATGGTGACTCATGTCTGTGGTCCCAACAGT
>NW_016807388.1:499982-508145 GCF_001698545.2 Rhinopithecus bieti | reverse complement strand
AGAGGAGAGGAGAGGAGAGAAGAGAAAAGGAAAGGAAAGGAAAGAAAAGAAAAGAAAAGAAAAGAAAAGAAAAGAAAAGAAAAAAGAAAAGAAAAGAAAAAGACAGGAAAGCCTAAAGCTGGGATGGGAAACAATGCTTACAGCAGACCAAAGCAGAGAATGTGAACAAGATTAGCGGGCCAGGTGGGGAATGTGGCAAACTAAAGAGTGTCCTCAGACTCCTTTTGGTTTATTACAGAAAAGCTGAAAACCTGTGTTCAGATGTCAACTCTCCCAACTTTTAAATAGTGGAAAAATCATCTTGTTTTCTTCTTTTCCCCGAAATACAATGCAAGCCAAACAGTACATGTCTGATGCCAAAGTTTGGCCCATGGGCTGCCAGTTTTAGACCCTTGCATGAGACTGAGTGGGGACAAATGTACACAGCTGTTGACTGTGAGGGCCAAAGGAATGATGAAAAGACATATTGTGAAGGTTACAGAGCTAAGTCTCAAGAAAAAGAAATACAGCCCCGGGGAAAAAAAGTAATTGAACCAAAAAAATTAAACTCCAGAGGCCTGTGGTATAACACTTGCCACTAACATCTGCACAGCACTTTATAGTTACTAGAGCTCTTCCTCATGTTATCCCATTTGACCACCAACAATCCTAGGAGGTGGACACTATTATTATTCCTATTTTAGAATTGGAGAGTTTCTGGTTCAGAGCATTTAAGCAACTTGCCTGTGTGGTCCCATAGCTATGGAGGGATAACACCAGAACTCAGGTGTAGATCTTGTACTTTTTCAGACTCTCAAAGAGAAGAATTCCAGGCCATCTCGATCACCTGATTTTTAAAGAATATAGATTCCTGGGCCCTCCCCTAGAGATTTTCATTCACTGGGTCCAAGATACCTAAATTTGTACTTTCCAGATATCTTCCAAGTGATTCTGATGTACAACTAGGCTTGGTAACACTGGTCTAGACCAATGTCCTCTGCTAGGGGCGATTTTGTCCCACTGCCTGGAGACACTTTTTGATAGTCATAACTATGGGAGTGAGGGGTGCTATGGGCATCTAATGGGTAGAGGCCAAGGATGCTGCCAAAAATCCTACTATGCACAGGACAGTCCCCACAACAAAGAATTATCTGCCAAAAACATCAATAGGGCCAAGGTTGGGAAGCCCTGACCAAGGCTCTAGTGCCCTGCTACCCACATTGTGATCTGGGAACCAACAGAATCAACATTGCCTGGGAGCTTCTTAGACATTCCGGCCCCAGCCCAGACCTACTGAATCAGATTCTGTGGTTTAACAGGATCTCCAGGTGATGCACATGCACTTTCAGAAGCACAGCTCGAGACCACGCTTCCTTGGCCATCAAGGAATTTTAGAACAGAATGGAACCTTAGTGGTAGGCCAAAGTCATTACTTTTTAAATAGGGAAACTGAGGCCCAGAATAACTCACCATGATCATACAGCTTGCTCATGGCAGAGCTGAGATCAGATTGCAGATCTCAATTCCTCAACCTGTGTTATCTCCATGATGCCCATTAGGACCAAAATGAGGGCTCATTTAACAATTCTGCCTCTCTGAAAAGTTGATACCAACCTTGGTGGGAAGCTTTTCTTTTGTTTGAGATGGAGTCTCACTCTGTCACCCAGGCAGGAGTGCAGTGATGCGATCTTGGCTCACTGTAGCCTCTGCCTCCTGGGTTCAAGCGATTCTACTGCCTCAGCCTCACCAGCAGCTGGGACTACTGACACGCACCACCATGCCCGGCTAATTTTTTGTATTTTTAGTACAGACATGGTTTCACCATGCTAATCAGGATGGTCTAGATCTCCTGACCTCATGATCCACCCACCCCAGCCTCCCAAAGTGCTGGGATTACAGATGTGAGCCACCACGCCCAGCGGGTGGAGAGGCCTGAAAGGAATCTATTGTCCTGTTGGTGAATAATAATAATAATAAAAAATTATCCCAAACACCACAAAAGAGTACCATGTTTACCCACTAATTCAGCCTGCGAGATGTTTTACAAGGAAAGCGGCCATACTGCTCCCATAGTGGTGATGTCCAGGAGCTCGCATGATGAAACTGTTCTCCAAAATGACAGCAGCAGTCAATATGGTCTCCCCAAAGACATCTGGGGAAAGATATTGAACCAGTTCCAAATAAGTATTTAGAATTAAATGGCAAGCGTAAAAGGGTTTACACCAAGGATTTACGCGGCTGAAGTCATAAGCAGGTTGTGACAGGGTTTGAGACAGCCTAGTTCAGTCTGATACAGACACACATCAGAGCCAATGGTAGATTTTCTCCCCCTCCCCACCCACCCCTACCCTGCCCTCTGTCCTTGGGAAGAAGACAAAAACAAATCCTTTCAGCTATTCTTCCAGGCTCAACTTAAGCTGACATATACTCCAATTCCTAAACAGCTGAGTGCAGTGCAGTCCCTTAATCCTAGTATTTGCTGGAAACCCAACTGCTGTCAAAGATGCCATCAACAAAATACGGGACGCATCCTGTGTCGAAAAGAACCAGCAGGCCGGGCGCGGTGGCTCAAGCCTGTAATCCCAGCACTTTGGGAGGCCGAGACGGGCGGATCACGAGGTCAGGAGATCGAGACCATCCTGGCTAACACGGTGAAACCCCGTCTCTACTAAAAAATACAAAAAAATAGCCGGGCGAGGTGGTGGGCGCCTGTAGTCCAAGCTACTCGGGAGGCTGAGGCAGGAGAATGGCGTAAACCCAGGAGGCGGAGCTTGCAGTGAGCTGTGATCCGGCCACTGCACTCCAGCCTGGGCAGCAGAGCGAGACTCCGTCTCAAAAAAAAAAAAAGAACCAGCAAAGTTGGAGAAAGTTCTGTAATAGGTAAAGTAAGGAGAGAACGGAAAAGTGGAAGTATTGCTGGCATTCGGCAACCAACTAAAGTGAAACCACAATATTGATGTGTGGGTGAGGGAAATATATTCGCACCTCAAAATTGAGGAGAGAAAAAGAAGAATGAAAGCTTTGCAAGTTTAATACATGAGTAAATACATAATTTTATGTAACATATAATTATATGCTAAATAAATTGAACAAATAATAACGACAGGTTGTTTGGAGGGGGTAGATGTTTATCAGGTCTTCCCACAGGCCACAGTCAGACGCGTTTCTGCCGCTCTCCACAAACCCTTCTAGCTGAGCCTAGCTGTGAGCTTCTGCTTTTTAATGAAGTTAGTATATAGTGATGTCATTTATTACCCTGCTCTAGAAATGCAATATTTTTTAAAAGGGGGGGGGGGAAGCAGAGAATGTCCTCTACACATTAGAAGAATATATAAAAGCCTCTAAAATCTCAGAATATGTTACAGCTGGAAATTTCAGGGAGTTTAAAAAAAAAAAAAGTCAGCTTAAATTTCATAGACCGTTTAAATTCTTAGTTGATGATAATTAGGGAGCAAGTGGCATTTCTTTAAACGCTGCTAGACAGAACTTAATCCAATTTAGGTAATCACTAACCTTTGCTTTTTTTTCTCTTTCTGTCTCCCGTACATGAAATCCAAGGACTGATCTACAAAGGCCATAAACTGGCAAAGCATAAAAAAAGAATATTTAAAGAGGGAGACTGGGTGACTGGAACCTCAAAGGGCCAAGTCTAATTAAAATGGAAACAGGTCCCACAGGCTCCCTAATTTATATTGTCTATAAAGCCAACATCGAGCAGCAGAAGACATCGGGAGGGAGGTGGAGACACTTCCCCACTCTTCTCTTCTGGGAACCTCGTCTGGTGTGTTCTGCAGTGTGACAGCCATCCTCGCCCAGGCCAATGCTAGTAATTCTCTATATTCACAATAACTACAGGGCGTGACTTTCCTTATTCTGTGGCATCACTACTGTAAGAATTATCCAGACTGTCCCTTCAGGCTTCATTGTTCACCCACCTCCTGTCCCCTCATTTTACAGTCCCTGAATAGCTCCAGCCTTGACTCCTGATCCAGAAACTTCCGATCCAGAAACTTCCATGTGAACCACTAGGATTTTCTTGAGAACTTGGGACCCTGGGTTCTCCATGGAAGGCCTTCAAGGGTAGATATCAAAATGTACTGAAAAGAGCAAGACGCTTGAGTTCATGGCTGTGTGACACTGGAAGAGTAACAACCCTCTCTGAGCTTCCGTTTTCTCATCTGAAAATAGAGAAAATAATATCTTCCTGCCTGGGTTGTTGGGAGGCACGAATACCATTACCATAGCTATAGCTGGCTCACAGAAGTTGCCCAATAAGTAAGTCAGCTCATTTGCTTTAACTGTACAAGTTACAAAGTAAATCCTGGATCCCCAGGTACTGACAAAAATGTGAATTAACTCAAGTTCACCTCTGATGCCCCATCACTGCCATCCGTTCCCCTCCTTGGCTCCATGTGAAATCTCTTGTAAAACAGTGCTTTCTGCTTATCAGGGTACTGCTCTCTTTGTTCCCCAATTCCAAAACCCGTATTATGTACAAAATCCACAAAATATTTTATTCCTATATTTCAGCAACTAACATATTAATTCACACTGACTTGTTAACAAACGGTCATTTCTACAAGCATTACCTTTAACATGTATTTACATTTTCCATAGAGAGAGGCAACTCTTGAGAACAAACCTTTAATGATGAACATTAGACATTGTAGGGATCTTTCAGAGGAACTCACACACTATTTTTCAAATCAATTCTGTATTGGGTCTAGCTCTGCAGAAAGAATGAAAAGGAAAAAGGCTGCAATTTAAGAGAAATTTCAGCATATTTCACCTTGTACGAAAGGAACAGCCACAGGAAAACAGACACATGCATACCTACAAATCATTAGTATGGAGAAATCTGAAAAAAATTAAGTAATCCACAAAGTCCTTACTGAATTCAATTCTCTAAAGATAAATGGCTTTAATGTTGAAGATACATTAAGTCAAGGAGCAAAGTGAGGATTATAATTTAGGTCTGGACTATTAGCAAGAGATTTTCAGATAATCAGTGTAATGGTTTTCTAAAGACAAGATTAGGGCTTTTTTCCCCAATAACTGAGCCAATTTGTAACACTCTGTTAAATTTTAAAAATAAATTAAAAACCATCAATCTAATCAACTATAATGTGAGCTAATCAACAATGGAGAATTGAAGGGAAAGACATCTCCAGACTACAAGTCTGGAGTAAAAATCTGTAATCCATTCTCAGCTCCATCCCTGTGTTTATGGCCTTAGACAAATTATTTAAATTCTCCAAGCCTCAGTGGGCTCATCTATATGATAGGGATATAATAGTACCTATATCATTGTTTGCATGAGGAGTATATAATATTATCAAAGTCTCTCAGTGCAAAGTTTAAAACATTTTAAGACCTCAAGAGGTGTTTGCACCTTTCCCCTTTTTAAAACAAGTGGCACATATTGTAATGTTCAAACACAGAACATTATTGAAATTTCACCCACAGAAATAAATATATATCCATGGCCGGCTGGATCTGAAAGAAATGAGGTCCGTCCCTTGAGAAACAAACTAGTCTAAACTAAGCCTTTTTTGACTTTCTTATTTCTAGTGCCTTTCTTCTTTTACATATTAATGGTTCCAGTTGTTAGAAGCATCAGTAACATACTCAAAGAGCAATGGCTGCAGTTGGAAAAACTAAAGACAACTTTGTGGACTGATGAAGCATCACTTCCCTTATCTGCAAAGCTACATTCTACAGAAACCGCTCTAAACAGCACCCTTGATCCTGATTCTAGGGCTGCAACCAGAGAAGACTAACCAGCCAGGTTCCACAGACAGGAGCCCTGCACCTTCCTCAGTCGAACTGAGAACCTTACCAGGGGCTAAATTTTAAATGGGGCTAAATTAGTTTCTGCAAGCTCCATTCCCCCTCCGGTCTGACCCGCTAGCTGCTTCGTGTTGTAACAGCGCCTTCCACCCCAGAGCAATTTACCACAGCTCAGCACTTTGACATTTTGCAGTATGTAGGGCAATGAAATGTCATGACTGCAAATTTCTACAGTGGTCAGGATCACCAAAGAGAGGTCAAAAATGATAGTCTCGCGGGCTTGATCAGCAAGGGTCCCTTAAGGATGGTGGGGGATTGAAGGCGTCCACTGGGCCGGTGGCATCCCTTTGGTCCTTAGTATGGGTCATCTGAATGTGCACGTGTCGTCTGGGCAACAGGTCCAGAACTCCGCCCAAGCAGGGAAGCCCGGAGATTCCAGCCCAAAGTTTTTTCCACGCGGGTCTCCGGGGCAGACGTGCAGCTCAGACGCAGCGCGTGAACCTTTCGTCTTGTGGAGCGCATCGCAGTAATTGAAACCTTGCACACCGCAGGACTGCCGTGGCGTCTATAAATACTCACCGCCTAACTGCTGACAAACAAAACGCGGGCTCCCGACACCGCGGAGGAAGAGGCGGCGGCGGCATGTGACCGAGGACAGGGGCTGGGTGGAACTGGGGGAAACCCCTATTGCCAGACAGGAAGGCATCCCAGAGCCGATTCCTGAAGCACAGTTAGCGAGCACACAGCCTGGTCCCATCCCGGGCGGCGGCCTCTAAGAAAACCGGCCGGAGGGTTGGGCAGGCAGGGTCCTAGCTGCCGGGGCGGGGTCCCCAGAGCGCCCCCTGCGTGCAGCGAGCCCGGCGTGCGCGCACAGTAGGCGCGCAGAGGACAGTCTCGCCATAAGGAAGGCAGGCGGGAGAAATAAAACCGAAGGGGGATACTGCGGCCTCCCAGCGCGGGGTCCGCAGCTGGGCCGTCCCAGGGCTTGCTCGCAGCCCGTCCCGGCGGGGTCCCCGCGGGCTGGGCCCTGGCCCGCCCTAGTCCGCAGAGCGCGCGTGTGCATCAGCGCACGGGACAAAGTGGCTCCCTTCCCTGCCCTTCTCTCCCTCGCCTCCTTCCAGAAAAAGGGGGACGGCCGGGAAAAGGCTGCTGCAGGCGCGAAATCACCCGCGCTTAAGCGGGGACAGCTCTTTAGATTTGCGCCCCAGACCGACGGAGAAAAAGAGAGTCAAACAAGCCGACTTTCTTTTTCGACCTCCCGGCTCAGCCTAGGTCCCGTGATCACCAGCATCCCGATCCCACCCCACGGCGGTACCTCAGCCACCCTAAACAGCAGACCGGCAGCGTGGCCTGCCCACCGCCCCACCATGGTGGTCGCGAGTAGGATCCCCTACGCCTGCCTGCAGCGTCCGATCGGAGGATCCTTAACCATGCAGGAGTTCCCACCTGGTTGCCCCCCCAAATGTGACACTTTTCCCCAGCTCCTCCCCCGACCCCCGCCCCGCCGCGCCGGGTGAGATTAGTGCGCGGTAATTTTCTGCTCAATCCTGCGCGGTTGCTGAGCCTATGACTCCGGCCCCTCCCAGAGACGCCCCCCACCCACCACTCACCTCCTTGGGGTGTCCGGCGTGAATCACACCGAGTCGCACACCCGCCGCTCGCCTCCGCCCCAGACTCCGCACGCCTAGGAAAAAGTTTCCGGTCTTCCCGAGGAAGTTTTCTCACCGGGGAGAAATGAGCGACCTGGATGGTTCTCCCCGTCGCGCTCTGCCCAGCTCTCCCTCCCTCCCTCCCTCCTTCCTCCCCCAGCTCTGCCCTCCGATGGGGTCTCGTCCAGCCTCGGTTCCTCTCCAGAGCTAGTCAACAAACGCATCGGCCGCGGAGCTCCCACAGCCGGGCTGGTGACACGTTTCCCTCCTCTCTCATCTTACGGCCTCCTCCTCCCCCTCCTCCCTCTCCTCTCTTCCTCCTCCTCCCACTTTTCCTGTCCCGTGCACCTCGCTTTAGTTTCTCTCCAACGGCCCCCACCTCACTTCACACCATCCCACTCCTCCTCCCCTTCAGCAACTCTCATCCTGCTGGGGAGAGCGGAGAGGGGGGCCCTGCACTTAAATCCAGTTCAACGATTTCAGGAAACCCAAACTTTTTGACTTAACAACAACAACAAAAAATACCGAGGAGGATGCAGGTCAAGGGAGCTCCGCGCTTGTGTTTCTCTCACACAAGGAGAGATCTGCAGCTCCCTGGCCCTGCTGCCCCGCAATGGGAAACTGTCAAGCCAAGAGGTGATTCTGGGGCTCACTTGAAAGGAGCAGGGCGGAGCTGAATAGAGGACTGGAGCCTCGAACTTTTTTTCTTTCTTTCTTTCTTTTTTTTTTTTTTTTTTTTTTTTTT
>NW_016807388.1:494332-499583 GCF_001698545.2 Rhinopithecus bieti | reverse complement strand
TTTTTTTTTTTTTTTTTTTTTTTTTTTTTAAGGAATAGTCCCTAGGGCGATTCCAGAAGTTGTTTCAAGTGCATTAATGAAAACATAATGCAAGTGAAATCCTTCCCCTGTTTGCAAATTCTTTTAAAGCTCCCAAACTCATTTTCTAACTGCAGGTTTAATGAATTGGAGGGTCCTTCAGAGTTTGAATACCACAGAAAACCAACAAGCCAAAAATTAAAAACAATGCATAATTATTTTGAAAACTGTTCGTGTGTGTGTGTTTTGTTTTTTTTTGTTTTGTTTTGTTTTGTTTTGGTTTTTTTGGGTTTTTGTTGTTGTTGTTTTTGCAGGTGTTAAGAATGTAGTGCAGCTGTTTGCAGGACTCACTACTTGCATCATTTCACCCTATGGTTGAGCAGGAAATACTTTAAAAATGCTGCCCGATCGCACATCACACATAGGCTTTGAAACCACAGTGACATTTGCTAAAGAAAAAGATGTGCGTGTCCTTTTATCTCAAAACTGAGCAAGACTCATTTTCATTTTTTGATTTGGTCATTGCGACCCTACAAAACCTACGTGTTAGGGTTGTTGTGGGCATGGGAGCGGGTTGAGGAAGTTCTGGGTGTCTCATTTGTCCTGTGATATTAAGTAAAGCTAAAAGATCCTCAATAGAAGCCCTAGAATGATGAAGGGCTTTAAATTTCCTCCCAGGAATCACACACAATGAAAGAGACGGCATGGGACACATGCCTGGGAAACAAAATCTTTTTTTTTTTTTTTTTTTTTGAGACATTTCCCCTCTGTCATCCAGGCTGGAGTGCAATAGCATGATCTCGGCTCCCTGCAACCTCCAACTCCCTGCGTTCAAGCAATTCTCATGCTTCAGCCTCCAGAGTAGCTGGGATTACAGGCATGCACCACCATACCCGGCTAACTTTTGTATTTTTAGTAGAGACAGGGTTTCACCATGTTGGCCAGGCTGGTGTAGAACTCCTGACCTCAAGTGATCCACATGTCTCTGCCTCCCAAAACGCTGGGATTACAGGCATAAGCCACCGTGCCTGGCCAGAAACTGAGAGGACAAAGAGCAGGGAGGAGACGTAAAAGAGGCTGGTCTGAGGGATTAAGAGCCAAAGCCTGGAACCAAAATGGCAAGGTCTCTACAGCAGCTCCTCTTCTTCCCATCCTCTGGTTATTAGCCAAGTTACTTAACTTTGCTGTGCCTCAGTTTACTCATATGAAAATGGGGATAAAAGTAGTAGCTATGTCTTAGGGTGGCTATGAGGATTTAGTGAATTCATACAGAAAAAAATGCTTAGAAGCCCTGCTGGGGTTCAAAGGATATTAAGCTATTATTATTCCTGTCATTGTCCCTAGGACCAGGGAAGAGGAAAGGGAGCTAGTTCTACCTGGCTGCAAGGAGATCAGTTTGGGAACATCCATTCTACATTGCTAACTCTCTCATCTCCTTCTAGTCTTATTTCAATGAGACCTACCCTACTCCACCTATTTAAAGTTGTAATTCACCCTTCCCTCCCAGTCTCCCTCATTCAACTCTGCTTTTTTTTTTTTTAATAGCATCTGTCACCTTATAACATATTGTATGGTTTACTTTAAGAAAAAAATTATGGCCAGGTGCGGTGGTTCACGCCTGTAATCCCAGCACTTTGGGAGGCCGAGGCAGGTGGATCACGAGGTCAGGAGTTCAAGACCAGCCTGGCCAACATAGCAAAACCCCATCTCTACTAAAAATACAAAAATTAGCTGGGCATGGTGGCGGGTGCCTGTAATCCCAGCTACTCAGGAGACTGAGTCAGAGAATTGCTTGAACCCGGAAGGTGGAGGGTGCTGTGAGGTGACATCACACCACTGCACTCCAGCCTCTGAGACAAAGAGAGAGAGAGAGAGAGAGAGAAGGGAGGGAGGGAGGGAGGGAAGGAGGAAAGAGAAAGAGGGGGGAGGGAAGGAGGGAGGGAGGGAGGAAGGAAGGAAGGAAGGAATTCTCTCTCTTTTACCACCTCCTACTTTCAGGTTAGAACATCGGCTCTATAAGGGACCACTTTAGTTAAACAAATCCAATTTTTAAAAATTCACTGATATTGCCCCAGTTTCTAGAACAGTGTCCGGCACATGGTATGTACTCAGCAAATGCCATAGAAATGAATTCATTTAGCATATGCTATACTGATTGCCTATGGTGCGCAGGGCATTGTGCAATAAGAAAAAAAAGTTAATCATGAGGCCTATCCAAAGATGAAAGAGGCTCCTGTGGAAGAAGCATACTTCCTGGTAAACAGAAGTATTCACAATACAGGAGCATGCCATAAAAAAGTATTGAAGGACTGAAAGGGAAGTTTAAAGAGGTTAAATTCTTTTCTAACCCTAAGAGTTTCTCATTTTGTAAGCAGATATTTTTTTTTTCTTCTTTTTTTTTTTTTGAAACAGGGTCTTGCTCTCTGGCCTAGGCTGGACTGCAGTGTCTTAATCATAGCTCACCATAGTCTCAAATTTCTGGGCTCAACTGATCCTTTGCCTCGGCTTCCCAAAGCACTGGGATCACAGCCACCAGGCCAAGCCAGAATTTTCTTAAGATGAGAAGTAGTCAGTATTTCCATGGAAATCAGAGCTTCTCCTTAAGGACCATTAATGCCAATATGTGATGCTTGTCACCACCCAAATTCTAACCAAAATTCCACCTAAATGTCAATGGGACATTGCTTTTTCTTATTAAGAAACAGAATCTTCTTAGGAGAAACCAGTACATTAATTTACAAGGAGGAAATTCTAGGTCTTTATTAGATATATACACAGCTTGCCATGTCCACAGCCTCCGAAATGGAAGTCAGTCCAATAGAGGCTCCTGTTGAAAGAGTAGCTATCCCTTAGGCAGCCCCCTTTAAGACTAAGGGTGGGCACCTAAGCCAGATGCATCCAATCCATAGATTTGTCCTGTGAAAAGTACACTTTGCCAGTAAGATTACATGTCAGGAATGCGAACAAACACACACACACACATACACATACACACGACTATTATGCAGAGCAAAAGCTGAAGTTTGTGACTTTATCTGAACTTTAGATTCTAAAAGCTGCAGACTGGCTGTGGGCTCATTAAATGTTATATATTAGATTGTATTGTTTGAACCTCATGAGGTCAACATTGTTTGAATTACTTGCCAATATTTTAAAATCAGAAAACGTTATGCGAAAATACAGATTTTTCAGCTTGCCTTGAAAAACCTGGGGGACCTGGCATGATTCTTGCTGCAGACCTGCACTCCACAATTGACTAGTTCTGCACTGCTTTTTCTCCCTTTTAGGGAGAACATGCAGTTTCCAGTTTGCCACAGTCCCAGCCACTCCCTGCTTCTCCTGTAACCAGCCTGATCACCCATTTTCCTGCCACTCTGAATGCAGCTTGCAAGGGATGCGGACACATAGTTAGAACGGGCCAGCGCTATGAGCAAGCAGAAATTATGCAATAGAATGGCATGGGTTCAAACCATTTTACAAACAAAACCTTGCTTGGAACCACATAATTTGAACACTACTGAGATAAAGGAAGCAGTAGAAGACAATTGGACATCAAGACCAGGAGAAGCAGAGGCCCTCCCTGAGAGGCTGCCTTGTGATCAAAACCACCTTTCAGATTCTGTTCTTGCAAAAGTCCATTGTTCTAGTTTTGCTTTGTTCCCGTGACAATGCCTGCCCACCCCATTCCCATTACTCATTTCTACCCCATGAAGAGCCTAATCGCACCAAGTTCAGGCAGGGTTAGGTGACTTGTTTAAAGTTATACACAGGCAAAAAAAGGACAGGACAGAAACCTCTGATACCCATTCACTCTCTCTTCCTCTGATTAACTGCTTCCATCTCTGAATGATAATGAAAATTACTCAATTTATACATTATCACATGTATTTATTCATTTTATTATTTATTTATTTATTTATTTTTGAGATGGAGTCTCTCTCTGTCACCCAGGCTGGAGTGCAGTGGCACGATCTTGGCTCCCTGCAAATTCTGCCTCCTAGATTCAAGTGACTAGGTTCAAGTGACTCTCCTGCCTCAGCCTCCCAAGTAGCTGTGATTACAGGCATGCGCCACCACACCTGGCTAATTTTGTATTTTTAGTAGAGATGGGGTTTCACCATGTTGTCCAGGCTGGTCTCCAACTCCTGACCTCAGGTGATCTGCCCACCTCTGCCTCCCAAAGCACTGGGACTACAGACCTGAGCCACCATGCCCAGCCCATATTATCACATTTAATGCCTTAGGGGTCTGATATACAATAGTTGTGAAACAAATGTCTGCCAAGTTTAGGTTGCCTTGAAAAAGTTTGATCTCCCTCCACGATAACCCCAATGTCTCATACTATGATATAAAAGTATTCCAGTGAAGAAAAACATATATCCTCCCATAAGCTTTCTCCTTTTGTAGATGGAAAAAAGGAGGTCCTGAGAATCCAAGATCCTTTGTTAATGCCTAGCACAACTTGTGAGGAGCACAGGCAGGTCTCCCAGCCACGTGCAACATAAGAACACACAGTTTTTCAGGTCCTTAGAGCTCAGGTAATAAAATGAGTTAACGTAGTTACTCATGATAAATACCAATCTAGATATAAAACTTGCGTAAGCACTCAATATACCACCACAGCACTGCGCTATCCATAAAAATGGGACCATTTGAGAAATATACTCAGCATCTGATCTAACACCAGGCTGTAAAATCAGTGACCTTTGGTACAGCATGGAGATTTAGCACACAAATGATAAAAGTTTGCCCTCCTTCTGCCTTCCTTGTAACTTCCACAGTAGAAAAATTGAGAACGCTGAAGTTCGCTTTTTGGGAGAATTTTGGATGACATAAACAAAATAATTATTTTAGTCCCTTTCATCCTTCTCTTGTTAGCAATGGGGTATTTCTGGTATATTGGGTTTTACCATTGTTTCTGTATTTTGGTATTGGGGAGAGTCTGCCCTCCATTCTAAAGTGGCTGGTAGTGAATTAAATCTGACTGCCTTTTGAGAATAATTTGAATAAGCAAATCTTAACAGGGAAAAAAGAAATTTGGTGATCCTACTTGACTTTTTCTTGGATAACTTTCTTTTTTTTTTTTTTTTTTTTTTTTTTTGAGATGGAGTCTCACACTGTCACCCAGGCTGGAGCGCAGTGGCGCCATCTTGCCTCACTGCAACCTCTGCCTCCCAGGTTCAAGCGATTCTCCTGCCTCAGCCTCCCGTGTAGCTGGGATTACAGGTGCCCA
>NW_016807388.1:406731-494255 GCF_001698545.2 Rhinopithecus bieti | reverse complement strand
TTTTTTTTTGAGATTGAGTCTCACACTGTCACCCAGGCTGGAGCGCAGTGGCGCCATCTTGCCTCACTGCAACCTCTGCCTCCCAGGTTCAAGCGATTCTCCTGCCTCAGCCTCCCGTGTAGCTGGGATTACAGGTGCCCACCACCACACCCAGCTCATTTTCTGTATTTTTAGTAGAGATGGGGTTTCACCATGTTGGCCAGGCTGGTCTCAAACTCCTGACCTTGTGATTTGCCTGCCTTGGCCTCCCAAAGTGCTGGGATTACAGGTGAGCCACCTCGCCTGGCCTCTTAGATAACTTTCAAGGGTTTCAATTACTCCTTCCCACAATCCTAAGTCCATCGGTTGGTCAACAAATACTGGCTGGTCACTTATTGGTGTCAAGCACCAGTGATGCAATGGTGAACAAAAAAGACAAGGTTTCTAACACCAAAGAGCAGAAGACAAACATTACACATGGAAACAAATGCATAAAGGAGATCATCTGAAGTACTGATGTGTACTGTGAAGAGGATAAACTAGAGTGACTGGAAAAAAAGAAGAGAAATGCTTTACGTAGGGTCATCAAGGATGATCTTCTGTAGAAGATAACTTTGAAATCGAGACTTAAATGATGAAAAGAGGCATCTATGGAAACAGAAGAATGTTGCAAACAGCAGAAATTGTCAGTACAGAGGCCCTGAGTCAGGAAGAAGCATGGGAATTTAGAGGGAGAAAGCAAGCCCCTATAGTTGAAGCATAGGGAACAGGTGGAGAGGGGACAAGATGAGGGCCAAGCAACAGAGCAAGGTCATGGTAAGGTCATGGTAAGGAGTTGGTCACAGTGGGAAGTCACCACTGCCATGATCAAACAGGCTGCCATTATATTGCCCAGTTCATTTCCTAGAAGGCCTTTTGCTTCAGTGGAAGACGCTCCATTGCAAATAATCCCTCTCTGCATCCTAAGACAGGATAGAATGGGAAACTTTCCAAATAAATACCGAGTTGCAGGCCGGGCATGGTGGCTCACGCCTGTAATCCCAGCATTTTGGGAGGCCGAGGCTGGTGGATCATCTGAGGTCAGGAGTTCAAGACCAGCTTGGCCAACATGGTGAAACCCCATCTCTACCAAAAATACAAAACAATTAGCCGGGTGCGATGGCAGGAGCCTGTAGTCCCAGCTACTCGAGAGGCTGAGGCAGAAGAATTGCTTGAACCTGGCAGGGAGAGGTGCGGTGAGCTGAGATTGCGCCACTGCACTTGAGCCTGGGTGACAGAGTGAGGCTTCATCTCAAAAAAAATAAATTCCCAGATTTACCCCAAAAAAGAGTTCTTCATCTTTCTTGGTGATTGTAGATGCTTTTGGGGAACATCTGACCAGACCATACTGCCTTTTCCAGGAACCATCACACACCTCAGATTCTGCAGAATGGTGCAGCAGATTGTCCTAGACTTGTATCAGGTGACTGGTCCTGGGACTGGGCACCTGACACATGAGCAGATGAGATGTGCCAATCAAAGTGTCCTTTGGAATTCAAACTAAGGGACCCACATGCCATATAACATAACTGGTTTCCCAGCTTCATCCTCCCCCAGCAGAAGCTGGCTTCATGTGATCCTGGTTTCCTCACAACAGTCAGCCTCAGCCTCAGCATCACTCTCTGCACTGCAGTCATCAGGACTGGCCACCTTATGCCCTGCATCATTGTCTCTGCCCATCAGTTCAAAGATCAGCGCCAGGGTTCTTTTAATCACCCCAGATTATCATCACCATGTGCTTTTCTCCATCCCCATTTCTAACCTGTCTCCCAGCCTAAACCTCCTTTTGTGCGCCCTGAAACCCATAGTCCATCACCAACAAAATCCCCTACACTTCAACTTCTTTTCTGAACATTTCCTTTGCCTTTATGCCCTAACTCAGTGGTTCTCAAACATTTTTATCTCATGACTCTCTTTAAAGTGACTGGGGACCCTAAGAGCTTTGATTTGTGTGGGTAATATCTATCAATACTTACCATATTTGAAATTAAAAATTAAAATTAATATATTCCGTTTAAAATAATAATAAAACCATCACATATTTTATGGAAAATAACTATATTTTCCAAAACAAAACAAAACAAAACAAAAGTACTGGGAAGGATGGTGTTGTTTTACATTTCCGGAAATCTCTTTAATGCCTGGCTTAATAGAAGACAGTTGGATTCTTCTACTGACTTCTGCATTCAATCTACTGTTGCATTATCACGCATTACGTAGACTCTGGAAAATTCCACCATAGACTTGTGAGAGAATGAGAATGATAAGGTGACTAATATCTTAGTTTTCTATGAAAATAGTTTTGAGCTGTGGATCTCTGCCAGGTCTTAGAGACTCCCTAAGGGTCCCTGAAGCACATTTTGAGAATCACTGTTCAAAGTGAACTCTGCTTTTCCACTGAGGCCCTAAAAATCCTCTCAAATGATGGTAGTTTTTCTCCCACACTCATGGCATGGCTGGACTTTGAGGTAGAGTTATTGTTTTCCTTGTTTTTTGTGCCACTTCCAGACAACAATCCCTCCCTAAAATCCCCATCAAGCCATTAGACTATTCTACTTGCTATCCCCCTGCCCCCGTAGTGTTCATTACAGATTCCTGGGTTATCTCCCTCCTGCCTTGAAATTTTCAGACCTGGTTTATGATCACTCTCTTAGATGTTGCTCTTTTCATAATTCTCCATGATTTCAATATCCATAGAAATAATTTTTCCAGTATCCCAGAAGCTCAGATCCTTGATCTCTGCCCTGATGACCTTGTTCTCCACTCTACAGCAGCCACTTACTCTCACAGTCAGCCTTGATGTTGTCATTTCCTATTTACACCGACTCCCACTCTCTAATCACCACCTCCCATCTTTCACGGTCATTCCCTCTAGTGCCTTGGCTCCTACAAATCTTCAACCCCCCTGAGATACACTATCTTAACCCATGGCTGGTCATTCTCAAGTCTTCACTTCCGTACTCACCCAGATTAGATTCCCTTATTATATTAACTCCCTCACATACACCTTGGACTCTCTTACCCTTTTGTTTACCTCATACACTTCATTGTATTTGCTTTGAGAGAGAGACAGTGACAGAGAGAGAGAGAGAGAGAGAGAGAGAGAGAGAGAGAGAAGTTCTCTGGTCCCAGTTCCCATGAAGCCTGGCTTGGACTTGTTTCTATGAGACGCCCCTTTTATTTGAGATAGTGGGGTCCAGGGTCCAGGTCAAGTTGTCCTTTGAAACCCAAATATCTTGACCAGAACAGTCATCCCTTCTAGTATAAGCCAAACCTTAGGTCAATCAATGTTTCCTTGTGAGGAAAAGGGCTAAGGTTTGGACTGAGACCTGGTAGTACCATTTAAGGACAATTCCATTTGAAGGCAGTGAGAGTCTCAGTTGCAGACACTACCTGTTTCTCAGGAATTTCGTGAGGCCTAAATGAGGTTTAGGAGAGCTGTATGAAATACTTGGCACAATGTTTGGCACATTGTAACACAATTTTTAGTAACAAAAGAAAAATAATTAGATACCATATTTAAATTAGAGACCCTTGTATGTTATTGACCAACTATTATGTTTGTTTCCTCACATAAATAATCTCAATTCTTTTATGGCAAAGCCTAGTATTTTATTCTATTCCCAATTTGGTGAACATATGTTTTAGCCTTTATTTATATTCTGATGCGTATTACTGCATGCTGTTGAATATAAATGAGACCTCAATAAGTGGTCCGAGAATATGGAAATACAGTTGTAATCTTAAAAATAAACCATGACATTTATACCCTTCCTACTTCAGAAATAGATAAAATCAAGATAAGGAACATAATCACATGAATATAAGATAAATAATGACACAAGGCAGCAGTCTGCATTGGATATATAGAAAGGCGAATGGAATATGCAAAAATTTATATATGCTTATTCCTGTCTGTGGGAGAAGGAAGGAGAAGGGAAGGAAGGGAGGGGAAAGAAGGGGAGAAAGAAGGAGAGAGGAGTTTTAAACTCTACTGTGAAAGAATTCTGGCCAGGATAGTTTATCTAGGCTATTCAAGAGACCCAATCAAAAATTCCTCAAGGCAATCTCAGCCCCTTTCCTCAGAGTCAAAGCCTACTGTACAACCATCTAACCACTAATTTAGCGTCCTAGGCACCATAATACACCCACAAGGTACATCCCATACAAAGCAAGCTTTGGGGGATTAACTCATGCTAACTACCTTCCCCAGAGAGTGATGAATAAACTAAAGTACTAATTAATCAGTAATTTGGTTTCTAGAATTTTCTACCTAAAGTCACATTTATAAATTATCTCTTTAGGCAAAAGAGATGTCAATAATAGGAAATGTATTTGTTTTTCATTTAATCTAAATCTTCCTTTGCAAAATAGAATTTACATTATACTCTAAGCATGGCATATGCCTCCCTCTTCCTCTCTTTTTGTCCCCTCTCTCTCTCTCACACACACACACAAATATAGAATTGATAAAAACAAACAAATTACAACTGACATTAACATTAATTGCAAAAAGAAAATTAATTGCAGATGTACAATGTGCTGACACCGTGTAAGGTACTTTGCAAGCAGTGGCTCACTTACTCCCCAGACAACACCAGGAAAGAGGTGCTATTATTATCCCCATTTTATAGATGAAGAAGTTGAGATTAAAAGAAATAGCTTAGTCATTTCCCGAGGTCCCACAGCTTGTCAGAGGTAGAAATAACTACAAATTATACAGTTTTATTTCCCAATGTAAGTTCTTCAGTCATCTTGACCTCCCAATTAAGGAAGAGGAAGTTGCAAAACTGTTTGGGGAAGATAAATATTCTCATCCAAACCACTCATTGCAGGGAGGTTTTCTGCTGGATGTGAGAAATTAGATTTCTGCAGGAGCAGAAAGTGAACAAGGAAACATGCCCTGTCCTCTAGCAGCACATGTACTGTGCTTGAATGTCTCACTCAGTCAGGGTGAGCCACGCCAGCCAAGTGGATGGCTGCCCTTCACAAAGAACTCTGTTCTTTCTCCAGCATTAACTGGGGGGGAGTTCTAGTCTGACAATAACACAGACTGGCCCATCACTCAACATCTGCTTCACTTCTTTTCCTAAATATAATACTTGTGTTACCAGAGTTTTGGTATTTCAGCCTGGCTTTTATTGATGAAGTCTGGCTTAGCTATCCTTGATGGGCATTTCTCAAACTGTTCCCCAAGAAAAGGAAGGGATAATACCATGAAATGTTGCTGGTGTTGCTGGAGAAACATTCCTTAATCTAATAACTTTTGGAAAAATACTGCATGCAATACTGTAAAATGCATTTGTATATTAAGAACTTGGAGGTGGTCTTCAGAAAAAAAACATTCAATAGTTTCATTTCGTTTCATGGAATACTATTAACAGCTTGAGGAAATAATATTCTGCAGGACATAATTGGGAAATGTGGTCCTAGACAAAAGAATTCCCTGTCAGTCAAACTTGCTTTGAAAGGGCCGGAGACTGTATAAGATGAGGGGAGATCTTAATTGAGTCTACTCAGTAGACTCTGCTTTTGGCTTTTTAATTTCTTGGATGACTGGTCTGCTGATAGTCTCCCAAATTTACAGACAAAAAAAAAATCCTGCTTCAGTTTCCACTGCAGAAACAAAGCAAGTAACCTTGAACAATCATTCCCCCTAAGTGCTTTATCATAAGAACCAGCTACCTCCTTCACAGAAGGGATGATGAGACCCAACAGATAGGATCTAAGGACGTTTGATAGGAAATCAGCATGAGCAGTGATTACTTACTGAGTTTACATTAAGTACCAGGCCCAGACTAAGCCCCCAGCAGATAGTAACTCGTTTAATCCTTATAGCCTGCCTGTGATGCATGGATCACTGAACTGTCCATTGGAGAATATCTAGAACCTCACACAGTGCCTCCTCCACTGAGCAGCCACTCAACAAATGTTCACTAGAGGAAGGAAGAGAGAAAGGAATGGAGAGACAGAGAAAGGAAACAAACTGAGGTTTAGAGAAGTCAAATTGCCCAACATCACACCTTCAACAAGCAGGAGAGTCAGGACTCAAACACGGGAGAGCTGAGCTCTTCCACACCAGGACAAACTGCCGAGCTTCCTGCTCACTAACACACAGCCAGCCTCTAGGAGCTGGCTTGAGGCTCTGGCTACACTTGCTCAGGATGTTAGCTTTGGGCAGCTTGTAGCTCATATAATCAAAACTGCTGTGTTTATATGGCACTTTTTTTGAGTTTGTAATAATGCAATAGGTAAAATTTACTGAGCACTTACTAAGCGCCAGACACTACTCTAAGAACTTTACAAAGCTCATTCTCCATGAGCATCCTAAGAAATAGGTGCAATTATAACCTACCTTACAGATGAAGAAACTGAAGAGTAGAGAGTTGAAGTGACTTAACCTCTAATTAAGTGATGGAGTCAGGACTTGAACTGAGGCAATTTGATCCCCAAATCTCTGCATTTAACCTCTTTACTAAATTCATTCCCTCTATCTAATGACAGACCTCATGAGAGAAGGAAAGGACAAAGGCAGGTCCCATCCGCAGCTGGATAATTAAATATATGTATTAATTTAACCCCAAAAAAGGTTTACTATGCATAGTTCTCAGCACATCACAAGTGTCAACTCATTAATGCTCCTACAACACAAAACAACACTATGAGCCCAGTGCAATTGTTATTATTTCCATTTCACAGATGAGGAAACTGAAGCACAGAGAGGCAAGTAACTTGCCCAAAGTCACACAGCAAATGGCAGAGCTGAAATTCACACCGGGACATTCTGCTCCGACTAGTCTATGGGTTTAACCACCACAGAGTGCAGCCTGACAAGAACACGCAGGTGCCTTATTTAAAAGTGAAATACCCTCCCAAGACCAGTGGCTAAAAATGGTCTCTAAGAGGAAGGCAGAGCCATCTGTAGACCCGGAAGTTAAACAGGGCCAGGGAGCTTGAATGACTTAATCACGGTTCAATTTAGATTTCCTGGCTGAAAGCGTTCCTGTTCGTCCTGCTGGAAATTAATAGCCAATTGTTTCTTGGTATTCTTGTGGGAGGGGTGGGCCATTTTCCTGTGGCCCAGCTGTTTCTGGAAGAGTAAGTGCCCGGCCAGTGTCAGGCAGGTACAGAAGGACGGGTAGGTAGAGGGGACCAGGTCCCTTTGTCAAGCGAGTTTGTCAGAAATCGATCAACTCCTGCTTTTTCTACTGATCTAGGAGCTGCAGCCCTTCCTCCCCTCCTTGCAGGAAACCTGCCTTGGGGTTAATTCATCTCTCAAAGGCGGGTCAGGAGGAAGGGGAAAAGAAAAGACAAGAGTCAGGTCATTTATTATCAGAAGGGGTAAAAGAAATTCTAAGGAAGCGGTGAGGAGCTGTAACCACAGCATCTTCAGAAAAGGCATTGAGCTATTAACAGTGAACTCTGCTTAGTGCAGTCATTCTGTCCCCAGCTAATCTGGAAAGAAAGACATGAGCTCCCAGAGGTCAGGGAGTGATGTCCGCCGTCACACTTCAAAAGCACTCCAGGAATATATTTTAAATAACTTGTGGCACGAATGTAAGTTAACAGCAAAGAATTGGGCTTGACTTTTCTCCTGGTCCATAAACATTTGCCTCTCTTTTCTGTCTTCTGGTATCACACAAAGAGTAGTGTGTGGAGTCTTGGCCACAACCTCATTCCCGGCCACTCTTTCCGTCTCACCTCACCCTATGCCCCGGCACACTGAGATCCCTGTGGTCTGGAAAAGGCAGTAGTTACTGCATACAGGTCGAGGATGCAGGGTGCAGAGACAAACCAGGCTCAGGCCTGGTCCAGTGACATGGCCATGTGAACCTGGGTGCATGGCTTAGCCTCTCTGGGCCTGGAGCACCTTGTTCTCTTTCTCCCCCTTAGAAACACCCACGTCCCCATGCAGGAGCCAGGTCAAAGGGCTGCCCTGCTCCTCCATCCCAAGCAGGCTGCCCTAGCACTCAGCACACATACCACCCCCCAACCCCCACCCTTGCAGCATTTGCCTCCTCGTGTTACAGTGATCAGTTTACCTGTCTGTCACCACTCACAAATTATAAAATCAATGACAGCACATTATTCATCTTTGAATCCCCGATATCTAAGCAATGCCTGGGTTATAACAGAGAATCTGTAAGACCTTGTATGGAAGGAAGGAGGAAAAGTGGAAGTGAGGAAGGAAAGACAGGTGGAGAGAAGAAGGGAGGACAGACATAATTGATTATACTTTCAACCAGAAACAGCAGGCATGGTGTGAGAAGTGCTAGAAAAGCATTCTTTCCCCAGTATGTTAATTCTACTTGCCCAGTGTCTAAAACGCCCTTTTTTGGAGATTTGTTCCTGGGGTAAAGACACTGTCTCTGGTTCTCCTTGTCATGGTTTCCCACCAATCACCGCCCCGCCCCTCACCCCACCCCACTAAGGGTGATGTGTGAAACTGTCAATAGCCAAGCACCTTAGCATTCACTTGCAAGATGGATTTTCTAAAGACAAGTGGGGAAAAGGCACGTCAGTACTTTGGTGCTAAAAGTGGAGGAACAGGGGGCCCCAAAAAGGGAAGGGAGGGATCCGTTTCAGTGAGTCAGAGTCATAAGAATGAGAGCATGCGATTCCCATACCCACCCTGCCCTGCCCTCCCATCGGAAGCATTCTCCCTTGCCTACATCACTCGGAGCAAGTTCTGTTTTCAGGACGGAGCCGGTGGCCAGTTCTCCTGCCTAGGGAAGGCAGGAGTCTCTGGTGACTGCCTGCTGCTTCTGTGCTGACAGAATGTCTTTTTTTTTTTTTTTTTTTTTTTGCCTTTTATGTACTCATTTGTTATTACTTCAGCCCCCTTGACTTTGAACTTGGTAAGGGAAAAGACTCTCTCTACTTTCATCCTCCAAACTGAAAGGGCCTTCAGAGGTCACTTTATCCAACTCTGCCTCATGCTGGAATCATCTGTAGCACCTCTCCCAAGCCCCTCGAGGGAAGAGAGGCTAGTGATCTCTCTTTTAACAGCCATTCCATTTTGGAAAATTCCAAGAGCTAGATATAAGCTAGAACCTGTTGCTCTAAAACTTACACAAAGGAGAGAAACAAGTCAAAACAAGTGACTTGTGTTAGGTCACAGTTGGGAAAATTCTGTAGAAGTCCAACGGTAATGAAAAAGATTGTCTCTTTGCCTTATTTTTTTCAGTAGACATTGATTGGCCCACATAAATGAACAAGTACAAGCAAACACACTTGTTTGATCACATTCCCACAATGATTTCTTTCCTCTAGCAGAAACAGTAAATACCTAGAGATCAGTGACTCAAACTTTTTGAACTCAGTACCACTTTAAAGTCTTAGAAACCGTTATGAGCCTTAAAGTCTTTTGTTTTTACAAGTTATATCTGTTGATATTTAACATATTAGAAACTGAAACTGAGAAAATCCTTGGTTATTTATTAATCAATTTAAAATAATTTTAAAACCATTACAAATTAACATAAGTAACATGTTTTATGAAAATAGCTAATTTTCCAAAAGAAAAGTATATATAGCAAGAAAAGTGGCTTTTTTTTTTTTTTTTTTATTTCTGCAACTCTCTTGAATGTCTGGCCTAACAGATTTGGATTCTCATGTCTGCTCTGCACTCAATCTGTTGTAATACCAATGCCATGTCACCTCCAGAAAACTCCACTATATACTTGTGTGAAAATCAGAGTAGAAAAGGCAAATAATATATTAATACTGTTATTACTGTTAAAATAGTTTTGAGATCATGGACCTCCTAAAAGGATCTCAAGTAACTAAGATCACTTACATAGGTGGGGACCAGTGCAAAGTGCAAATGCTGTTTCTTGTCCAAAAGTTATAAAGAATTTCAAGACAGCCACAGCAGAACATTGAACTGAGCTCTGAGCTTGGGGCCCTGTGTGACTTCACGGCTTCTGCAGGCAACTTCAGGGGTCTCTGACCACATGTCGAGAACTGCTGCTGTAGAGTTATACTTGCTTCTTGAATCAAATGAGTGGCTTAAGACAATTAGTGTACACCAGGGTGATATCAAGTTAGGAGTGTGTGCATGTATGTGTGTTTGACCTGCTGGATCACCAGGTATAAGTGTTCTTGATTAATAACATATACCTAACAAGATAAAAGCATAACTTACACAGATTTTCCCTCTGGGTGTATATCATAAAACCTTATTCTCTTATTCAGCCTATTATTCCACACTGACCCTAAACACACACACACACACACACATTTTTGCATGTACACACATACTCCTTGAGCTGATGAGTTGCATGCATGTGGGTGTATGCGTTACACGTGTGATGGGTTGCACATACCCTTTGTGTTCCAAATGGCTGCACACCAGATAGTCAGATATTTGTCATGGTTTCCTGTTTTGGGTTTTTATTGGGTTATAGGCTTTGATCAGCAAAACTGATATCTCTAGTCCCCATTTTCCTGTTTGGTACCTTATACATAGTAGACACTCTAAGCATTTGCTGAGTTAAATTTTATAACTCTGGTAGTTAGAGAAAATTATGCTTATTAAATACTGTTAGCAACTGATGGTTGGCACATAGATATCCCATTTGATTCTCCTTCCTGAGAACTCAACACTTAGGGAGGTCACCATCCCACTAATAATAGGTAGACTTGTCCAAAGAAGAACAGTATGTCATTGTCATTCTACTAGAAACAAGGTAACAATATTTCATGATTCTCCTGAAATTCAGGCATGAGTTTAGCTAATAAAGAACATAAGGTTTCTGTAGTATTTGTGTGTGTGTGTGTGTGTGTGTGTGTGTGTGTGTGTGTGTGAGACAGAGTCTCACTCTGTCACCCAGGCTAGAGTGCAGTGGCATGATCTCAGCTCACTGCAACCTCTGCCTCCCAGGCTCAAACAATTCTTATGTCTCAGACTTCCTAGTAGCTGGGACTACAGGTGCGCACCACCGTGTCCAGCTAATTTTTGTATTTTTAGTAGAGACGTGATTTTGCTCTATTGGCACTCAAACTCGTGACCTCAGGTGATCCACCCACCTCAGCCTCCCAAAGTGCTGGGATTACAGGCGTGAGCCACTGCACTTAGCCAGGCTTCTGAAGCATTTAAAACAATACCCTATGGTTTCTGTTATATAACAGTCTGGATGTATCCCATCTCTGTTTCTGTTGATCCCGCTCCTTTGGGACGTACTGTTAGTGTCTTCATGGCATCTGTTCTGGAATCGTTATGTCTGTATCTTATCTGTTATTTTCTACATTTTAATGAAAGTGTCATTGCTGATATCTTTGCATCATTATTGATTGTCAACATTTGATCACAAACATTTATGTCTTCCTAAAGAACAAAACACCAGAATAAAATGATAATTAATATGTAAAAATATAAAAATTAACTATAATGCCCTAGACTCCAAGTAACAAATTAATCCATTTCAAAGAATAGTATACACATGTATAAATATAATGTAGCCTCAGTTACAATTCTGGTCAAATCACCTCTCTCTTCAACACTGAAGAAAGTGACTGTGGCCTCTCTCCCACGCTAAGACAAACTCTTACAATAAGAGGATTAATCTTTCACCGAAAATGACAGAATATCCTTCTGTTCTCATTAGAAGTTAATACTGCTCCAAGTACAAAGGACCCCTGGATCTTTAGTTCAAATCTGCCACTTACAGATAAGGAAACTGAGGTTCAGCCACATGAAGTGACTTATTTGTCCAAAATCACACACAGCTGTTTAATGGCAGCACTGGGACTCAAACGCAGTTCTCCTAACATTAGATAAAGGACCATCCAACCACAAGAATGTGAGCCTGCAAGTCAGCGTGGGTCCAGGTAACTGAAAATCTAACCACTGATTACTAAAAATCCAAGCACTGATGTATTAGGGATCGTCAATAAGTAAAATACAAAACATCCCCATATCTAGCCAGGTGCCAAAGCCCTTAACCAGTACCCTGAGCACTATCCCCTCCCAGATGTATGAAGTATCTTTCCTTCCTCTTTAGCATCTTCATTCTCTTCCCCTTTACCAGCCCTTTTTCTTACTTCCAATGTATATTTATCACCTTGGGAAGAAATAAAAACAAACCTCTACATGGCTGGCTACTCCTTGTAGTTGTAATTCTATTTCTTTCCTGACAGTTACTGCCAAATTCTTGGAAGTTATATACAGGCATACCTTGGAGATATTGCAGGTTTGGTTCCAGACCATAGCAATAAAGTGAATAATAATATCACAATAAAGTGAGTCACACTTTTGAGTTCCTGGTGCAAAGTTTTGAGTTCCCTGGTGCATACAAAAGTTACGTTTATGGCCGGGCGCGGTGGCTCAAGCCTGTCATCCCAGCACTTTGGGAGGCCGAGACGGGCGGATCACGAGGTCAGGAGATCGAGACCATCCTGGCTAACATGGTGAAACCCCGTCTCTACTAAAATACAAAAAACTAGCCAGGCGAGGTGGCGGGCGCCTGTAGTCCCAGCTACTTGGGAGGCTGAGGCAGGAGAATGGCATGAACCCAGGAGGCGGAGCTTGCAGTGAGCCGAGATTGCGCCACTGCACTCCAGTCTGGGCGACAGAGCGAGACTCCGCCTCAAAAAAAAAAAAAAGTTACGTTTATATTATACTGTAGTCTATTAAAAGTGTGTGCAATAGCATTGTGCCTAAACAATGTACATACTTTAATTTTAAAATACAGCTAAAAAATGTTGATCATCTGAGCCTTCAGTGAGTAGTAATCTTTTTTGCTGGTAGAGGGTGTTGCCTCAATGTTGATGGCTTCTGACTGACCGGTAAGGGTACTGGGTGCTGAAGGTTAGCATGGCTGTTGCAATTTCTTAAAATAAGACAACAACGAAGTTAGCCTCATTGATTGGCTCTTCCATTCACAAAAAACTCTTCCTTTCACAAAAAACTCTTCCTTTCACAAGAGATAGCTGACAGCATTTTACTCTCAGTGGAATTTCTTTCAAAATTGGGGTCAGTCCTCTTAAACCCTGCCACTGCTTTATCAACTAAATTTATGTAATATTCTAAATCTTTGTTGTTGTTTTAACAATGTTTATAGCATCTTCATCAGGAGGAGGTTCTATTTTAAGAAACCACTGTCTTTGCTCATCCATAAAAAGCAACTCCTCATCTCTTCAAGTTTTATTATGAGCTTGCAGGAATTCAGTCACATCTTCAGGCTCTACTTCTAATTCTAGTTCTCTTGCTATTTCTACCACATCTGCAGTTACTTCCTTCACTGAAGTCTTGAACCTCGCAAGTCACTCCTTAGGGTTGAAATCAACTTCTTCTAAACACCTGTTAATGCTGAGGTTTCATCTTCCTCCCATGAATTACTAATGTTCTTAATGGCATTTGAAATGGTTAATCCTTTCCAGAAAGTTTTCAACTGACTTTGCTCAGATCCATCAGAGGAATCACTATCTGTGGCAACTTTAGCCTTTCAAAACGTATTTCTTAAATCATAAGACTTGAAAATCAAAATTACTACTTGATCCCTGGGCTGCAAAATGGATGTTGTGTTAGCAGTCATGAAAACATTAATCTCCTTATACATCTTCATCACAACTCCTGGGTGACTAGGTGCATTGTCAAAGAGCAGTGATGTTTTTAAAGACATCTTTTTATTTTTTCTGAATAGTAGTCTCAACAGTGGGTTTAAAGTGTTCAGTAAAACATGCTGTAAGCAGATGTGCTGTCATCTGGACTCCTTGTTCCCCTGACAGAGCACAGGCAGAGTATATTTAGCATAATTCTTAAGGGCCCTAGGATTGTGAAAAGGGTAAATGAGGACTGACTTCAACTTAAAGTCACTAGCTGCATTGGCTCCTAAGAAGAGAGTCAGCCTGTCTTTTGAAGCTTTGGAAACAACCATTGACTTCTCATTAAAATGAAAATCCTAGAGAGCATCTTTTTCCAATGAAAGATGTTTTGTCTACATTGAAAATCTGTTTAGTGTAGCCACCTTCATCAATGATCTTAGCTAGATCTTCCATATAATTTACTGCCGCTTCTCCATCAGTCCTTGCTGCTTCACCTTGCACTTTTATGTAATGGAGATAGGTTTCTTTCCTTAAACCTCATGAACCAACCTCTTGTAGATTCCAGCTTTTCTTCTGCAGCTTCCTCATCTTGCTCAGCCTTCATAAAATTAAAGAGAGCTAGGACTTTGCTCTGAATTATGCCTTGGCGTAAGGGAATGTTGTGGCTGGTTTGATCATGCATCCAAACCACTAACATTTTCTCCATATCAATAATAAGGCTGTTTTGCTTTCTTACTATTATTGAGTTCACTGGAGTAGAACTTTTAATTTCAAGAACTTTTCCTTTGCATTCAGAACTTGGCTGTTTGGCCCAGCTGAGATGGGCTTTTGGCTCATCTTGGCTTCCAACATGCCTTCCTCACTAAGCTTAATCCTTTCTAGATTTCGATTTAAAGTGAGAGACGTGGTCTTTCCTCCACTTGAACACTTAGAGGTCATTGTGGCATTATTAATTGACTGATTTCAATATTATTGTGTCTCAGGAAATACCAAGACCCCAGGAGAGGGAGGGTCAAGGGAACAACCAGTTAATGGAGAAATCAGAACACATATAACATTTATTGATTAAGTATGCCATCTTATGCGGGTACAGTATATGGTGCCCCAAAACCATTACAATGGTAACAGCAAAGATCACTCATGATAGATCACCATAACTGATAAAATAATAATGAAAAATTTGGAAATATTGTGAGAATTACCAAAATGTGACACAGAGACATAAAGTGAGCACACACTGCTGGAAAAATGGGGCCAACTGACTTGGCCAGAGGGTTGCCACAAACATTCAATCTGCCAGAAGCACAGTATCTGTGAAGTGCAATAAGGCAGAGTAGAAGAAAACAAGGTATGCCTGTAAACCCTGGAGGCCTCCCTTTTCTCACGTCCTTAAACTCCCTTAAGGCCTCACAGTCTTACTGCCACCCCAGTACCTTACAGAAACCACCCACTCAGAGGTCAATGATCTGCTTGTTGCTAAATCAAATGACTTTTACTTAGTCACAATTGTCCTTGATATCAGTGATTATGCTTCCCTACTAGTGACAGCTGTCGTAATAATACAGAAGCTTTGATACTTAAAAATAGATCAGATGTTGGCTGGGCATGGTGGCTCATGCCTGTAATTCCAGCACTGTAGGAGGCCGAGGCAGGCAAATCAATTGAGCTCAGGAGGTTGAGACCAGCCCAGGCAACATGGTGAAACCTCGACTCTACAAAAAATAGCTGAGCATGGTGGCATGTGCCTGTAGTCCCAGCTACCTAAAGGGCTGAAGCTGGAGGATCATTTGCGCCTGAGAGGTCAAGGCTGCAGTGAGCTGTTCGCGCCACTGCACTCCATCTTGGGCAACAAAGGGAGACCCTATCTCAAAAAGAAAAAAAAAACAAAGATCAGTTGTTAATAGGCTGTTTGTAAGTTCAGTGTAATCCCAGCACTCTGGGAGGTCAAGGCAGGCAGATCACCTGAGATCAGGAGTTCGAGACCAGACTGGCCAATATGGGGAAACCCTATCTCTTCTAAAAAATACAAAAAAAAAAAAAAAAAAATAGCTGGGCATGGTGACACGCACCTATAACCCCAGCTACTCGGAGGCTGAGGCTGGAGAATCACTTGGACCCAGGAGGCAGAGGTGGCAGTGAGCCGGGATCGCACCACTGTACTCCAGACTGGGTGACAGAAAGACTCGGTCAAAAAAAAAAAAAAAAAAGCGGAGCAAAGCAAAGCATGGACTCTAGGGTCAGACTACCTGGTTCAAATCTTACTTGTACAATTCACTAACTGGGTCCCTTAAGCAAGTTGTGCCTCCACTTCTAAATCTATAAAATAGGGACGTAACACTAACTAATTCACAGTCTTGGTGAAAGTCCGTGCAATATGCTTGGAACTGTCTGCCACATATTGCATTCTCAGTAAATGCGAGTTGTTGTTGATGCTATATTCATAAATCCAAGGTGAACAAGAAGAGACTAAGTTTGCAATCTTCACTCACATATCCACCAAATAGAAATGTTAGTTTAGGCTCTGAAGTTTATGTTTCTCTTTGCCACCATAAAACATTCCACTCTTGGACATCCTTCCTTAAAATGGATCAATTTGTAAATCTGTTGAGGCAGATTAGACCTCCCTCTGCTGATGGTCTCTAGAAATATCTGAGAGGTATGAGATCCATGACCCAATCACCTGAGATTCATTTAAATGAAGAACAGATTCGAATGAATGAACTTAACCTCACGGAATGCCCATGGCTTACAACAATCATCTCCAAGCAGCATTTTCTCCAAGCTACCCCTTTACGTTCTCCAATCTCTAGCCATCTCCTGAATTTGCATAAGGCATCTGAAATTCAGGCTGAGCTCTAGCCACATATTCCAGATTTTTTCCAGTTTAGTCTTCACTTTTCCTTGCCCCGGCTAGTAACTGTCTTGTGTGTAAGCTCAACATTTTTCACATACCATATGATTCCCTCTTTGTTCTGCACCACCATAATAATCATAATCACAAAGGAAGATGTTGCTTGAGTGCTCACCATGTGCCAAACTCATTTCTAAGTATTTAATATGTATCGTCATCCCCATCATCCGATGCTTCACTTCAAAGGCGCATGTAACATTCTGCGTTTTCTCACTTTCTTTTCTTTTTTAGACAAATATAGAATGGTCCTATTGCAATACATTTTCTCACTTTCAATTTTAAAAAATGACCTCTACTTTCATTATGACTGCAGCACATTCCTCTCACTGCTTCTGTGCATATAGGAAATAACAGGCTTAGTAAAGCTTATCACACCTCAAAACCCACCACAGATGCAACCAACAAATTATTGATAAGGGACAGCCAGATGGCCAAAGCTAAAATAACTGTCCCAACAACTTATTCCAGTCTTTGGTGGCAGTCGATGTGCCTTTGCCTGGAGTGCAACTTTGTTCATAGCAATAAAATAGTATAAACTGAAAGATGACTAGAGACACTTATGTAGGTTTGTTGCATGTTTACCAGGTCCCAGGCACTGTTCTAAGAGCTTCACATGTATTATTTTTGTTTCATCTTCAAAACAGTCAGGAGGTGACTACTGTTATGATTTCCATTCTATAGACAAGGAAACTGAGGTTAAAGAAGTAATTTGCCCAAGTCATAGTAAGCCAGAATTGAGACACAGGTGCTCCTGACAATGAAGTCTATGTCTCAGCCACCCAATGCCTAGGTTGACTTCTGTAGCAGTGTACTCTCCTGTCTTTCTAGCCACTTCTGACTATTGATTCTTTGTCTCCTCTGGCTTCTCTCCCTTTTCCCTTTCTCCACAGGACTCTTGAAGTCCTAGGAATGGTCGCTCATTTTTACAGTCACTGAGCTTGATTATAAACCCTCTGGAGCAAGGGTCCCCAACCCCTGGGCAGCAGATAAGTACCAGTCTGTGGCCTGTTAGGAATGGGGCCACACAGCAGGAGGTGAGTGATGGGCAAGCAAGCATTACTAGCTGAGCTCCACCTCCTGTCAGATCAGCCGCAGCATTAAATTGCAGCATTACATTCTTATAGGAGCGCTAACCCTATTGTGAACTGCACATGTGAGGGCTATAGGTTGTGTGCTCCTTATGAGAATCTAATGCCTGATGATCTGAGGTGGAACAGTTTAATCCCAAAACCATCTCTCCCTAGCCCTCCATGGAAAAACTGTCTTCCACAAAACTGGTCCCTGGTGCCAAAAAGGTTGGGGGCTGCTGCTCTAGAGTCCAACCTGTTCATTCCTGTCTCCCTAAAGACGGTGTCAGCGCCTGGCAATAGTACATAAACAGTATATTTTTCTTGAACGAATGAATGAACAATTCACTTTTCTCAAGATTATTTGGAAAATAGTAATCATTTCACTCTAAATGAATGATAGGAGCTTCGCCCTTTACAATTTTATGGTTTTCTTTGACTCATGTGATGCCGGAGCTCATCAATATAAGACATTGGTTCTCAACCAGGGGCAATTTTGTCCCTCCATACCCACTCCTCTGGAGACACTTGGCAATGTGTGGAGATGTTTTTAAATGTCACCACTGTAGATGTGCAGAGAAGGAGAAGATGCCCTGGCATCTAGTGGCAAGGATGCTGCTGAACATATGATGTGCAAGACAGGGATGCTGCTAAACATCCTACAATGTGGGTGACAGTCACCCACAACAAAGAGCTATATGAGTTTGAGGTTGTAGTGAGCTATGATTATGCCACTGCACTCCAGTCTGGGCGACAGAGCAAGGCTCTGTCTGTAAGAAGAAACAAACAAAACCAAATAACCAAATATTTTTACAGCATCCTTCTCAGTCAGGTGGGCCAAGTTCTTCCTGTCACTTCTGGGATAAGGCAGAAATCTATGTGACCCAAAGGACTGTGCCCGATACGGCTGTCCACCTCTCCAGTTCATCTCACACCATATTCTCTCTCTCTGTCCTCTCTGTCCAAAAGTCAATAATGCTGAGGTTGAGAACACTGGTATCAGGGTTTGTTCTTCATAAAACTGGTATCCTGGTATCTGAGGAGGGCCAGAGATGTCTAAGCCCCACTGTTTAGCTGAGTGCCAAGTACGGTAACCTGGGATTAGCACTGCCCTCTGAGCTGAAGAGAAGAAACAGGGGAAAATTGGGGATCCAGCCTGAGGATCCAGAGGTCTAATTACTGGCCCTGAAGCCAGGTACCGACATGAGTTACTGCTGTAGGCAAGTTGTTTAACCTCCCTGGGCTCAACTTTTCATCTGTAAAGGGGAAAGGGGGAAGGAGTAAGGTGAGCCCTGTCTAGATCTAAAACTCTCTAGTTTCAAAGATAAATAGATGGGACTCAATTAAACTAAAAAGCTTCTGCACAGCAAAATAAACTATCAGCAGAGTAAACAGACAACCCACAGAGTGGGAGAAAATCACAATCTATACATCTGACAAAGGACTAATGTCCAGAATCTACAAGGAACTCAAACAAATTGATAAGAAAAAACAACAAATAATCCCATCAAAGATGAGCTAAGAACATGGATAGACAATTCTCAAAAGAAGATATTCAAATGCCCAACAAACATATGAAAAAATGCTCAACATCACTAATGATCAGGGAAATGCAAACTGAAACCACGATACCATACCATCTTACTCCTGCAAGAATGGGCATAATCAAAAAATCAAAAAATAATAGATGTTGGTGGGGATGCAGTGAAAAGGCAACACTTTTACACTGCTGGCGGGAATGTAAACCAGTACAACCAGTATGGAAAAAGGTGTGGAGATTCCTTAAAGAAGGAAAAGTAGAACTACCATTTGATCTAGTAATCCTGCTAGTGGGTGTCTACCCAGAGGAAAATAAGTCATTATACAAAAAAGATATTTGCACACGCATATTTATAGAGGCACAATTCGCAATTGCAAAAATGTGGAACTGGCCGGGCGCAGTGGCTCAAACCTATAATCCCAGCACTTTGGGAGGCCGAGGCGGGCGGATCATGAGGTCAGGAGATCGAGACCATCCTGGCTAACACGGTGAAACCCCGTCTCTACTAAAATACAAAAAATTAGCCGGGCGTGGTGGCGGGCACCTGTAGTTCCAGCTACTCGGAGGCTGAGGCGGGAGAATGGCATGAACCCGGGAGGCGGAGCTTGCAGTGAGCCAAGATCGCGCCACTGCACTCCAGCCTGGGCGACACAGCGAGACTCCGTCTCAAAAAGAAAAAAAAAAATGTGGAACTAGTCCAAATGCCCATCAATCAACGAGTAGACAAAGAAATATATATATAATGGAATACTACTCAGCCATTAAAAAGGGATGAAATAATGCCATTCACAGAAACCTGGATGGAACTGGAGACTATTATTCTAAATGAAGTAACTCAAGAATGGAAAACCAAACATCACATGTTCTCACTCATAAGTGGGAGCTAAGCTGTAAGGATGCAAAGGCATAAGAATGATACAATGGACTCTGGGGACTCGGGGGAAAGGGTGGGAGGGTGGTGAGGGATAAAAGACTAGACACATTGGGTACAGTGTACACGGGTCGGGTGATGGGTGCACTGAAATATCAGAAATCACCACTAAAGAACTCATTCATGTAACCAAACACCACCTGTTCCCCAAAAACCTACTGAAATTTTTAAAAAGAAAAAAATAAATAAACAAAACTCTAGTTTTAACAAATTCTGAAACATAAACTTTTTTTAACTGGTCCTCTGTTTCATAACCAATCCCAAGTCAAGTTTTATCTTTACCTTTAAGAACCTCCTGCCACTGTCCCTTTTTTTCTTCACTCCCTGTTATTCTTCACTCTCTATTATTCTTCACTTCACCACCTCCTCCTCCCCCGCATACACATGCACACATATACACACTCACACACATTCACACACACACACCCACACCCACACACACACTCTCACATTCACAGACTCACATATCCACACACTCACCCATCCCACACACACACACTCACTTATCCCCCCCCACACACTCACACTCACCCACCCCCACACACACCCTCCCACACACACACCCTCCCACACACACACCCACCCACCCACACACACACTCACTCACTCTCTTCCTCCATCCGGGCCCTCATTGTCACCACCTGGATTATAGCAAGAAACTCCTAATTGACCTCTTTTTCTCCAGGGTTAAACATTTTAACCTGGATTCTCAGCAGCCCTTCCTACAAAGCGTAAGGTATGTTTCCCTCCTCCCTGTGCTCTTCTCATCCTCCCCAGAGAGGTGCTCCTGTTTCAGATTCCTTCTGCAAGGAGGCTTCTCTGAAGTCAGCAGAATTGCCTCTTCTTTGCTTACATTCTAGTGCCAGGTTCCATTTTCCTCTTGCGATTTTTCACGACACCTTCCCTGCAGCTAGGAGAGCAGTACTGGCCCTGGGTTACAGTGCTCAGCACTCGGCTAATTGGTAGGGCTTATAAATCCCAGGCCCATCTCAGCCAGCAGAGCATAGGTTTCAGGAAATAATAAGAAATCTATACATCTGTGTGCTTACAATGTGTCCAAGCATCACCTCGGCCACGGAATGGTGAAGATGTGCCTCAAACACACTGTGGGAGGCTGGGGTAGGCTCATTGTTTCTGCCTGCCAAAGACGGGCACCACGAGATTCCAGAGAAAGAACAGAAGGCCCCTCGCCTTCCTTCCTATGAACAATCAACCAGAAGGAAGCGGGATACTTGGCCAGGACTTCCCTGCAGGAAACCTGGGTCCTACTGGGGCCTCCTGTTTCCCCTCCCTCACTCGCCCTGGTTCAGTTCCAGGTGAATGATCAGCCTGTGTGGTAAACAGACACCAGAAAGAGGCAAGTGCAAGCTCCTATGGAATTTTTTTTTTAACTTTAACTTAGTTGTTTTTAGAAACAACAGTTTTTGAAATCTTCAAATTTTCTTTCTTTCTTTTCTTTTCTTTTCTTTTTTGTTTTGGCAGACTCTTGCTCTGTCACCCAGGCTGGAGTGTAGTGGTGCAATGTCAGCTCACTGCAACCTCTGTCTGCCTCCTGGGTTGAGGCTATTCTCCTGCCTCAGCCTCCCAAGTAGCTGGGATTATAGGCACCCGCCACCATGCCCGGCTAATTTTTGCATTTTTAGTAGAGATGAGGTTTCACCATTTGGTCACACTGGTCTTGAACTCCTGGCCTCTCGCCCACCTTCATCTCCCAAAGTGCTGAGATTACAGGTGTGAGCTACCACACCCAGCCAAAATTTTCAATTTTTTAGTGAGGGACGCTAAGTACATTTTATATCATATGTACCCTGAACCTACTGTGTGCCTGATACCCTGCTTGGCCCTGAGAGAATAGGAAAGAACCAGTCTTTTACTATATGTGAGTGGTCATGAGCTAGCTAACTAATTTTCCGAACTCCACTGCTCATCAGTAAAGTAGAGACATTGGTACCTGAGTTATAGGGGTGTTGCGATGTCATCCAATGTTGATTATCTGTGAAGATATCTGGCACCATTTCTGACACACAGCAATCTTCTTGAACTTGGCATCAATTATTCATTTTAAAATAATCTTTTTTAAATAGCTATTTATATGAAAATATGTAAGACAAAGACCCAACTCTCTAAAATCTTACTTATAGTTATGGTTATGACACAGCCATGTGAGATTATTCATTTATGATGCAAACCAATACAACACAGAATTACCAGCCCAAATGGGCAAGGCAGACAGAGGTGCCCGGAAGTTCCAGGAAGGAGATAAACACATGGTCGGAAGAGGCGGGGACTTTGGTTAGCTAAAGGAGGAGCGGGATTCGGATGCACAGAAAGGTGAGGCAGGGAACTGGGGCTTTGGGCACTGTGTCACCTTCGATTTGCATCCTTCCTTTCTCTCTCTAAGGATATATCAATGGAGTCTTTCATACATCATCTGCCTTATTAAATAGGAACAATAGATACCATGAAGCCTGTTTTACAGATGAAAACAACCAAGGCCCAGAGAAAACCATGCAGCCAAGCTATCACCTTGGTTTTGTCTAAGAAGAGTATAGGGTAAAATGTTGTGAAGTTAAGGGGACTAGCATATCAAACACAGCTACCAGAGTAAAATAAGGCTACTCCAGCAGCTGTTATAGTAACAACCACAATAATAACAACCAAGCCAACAACAAACTGTTAACATGTACTGAGCACTTACTGATTGTGCCAGACATAATGGAAAATGCTAAATGTGCATTGATTCATTTGATTCTCATAATAGCCCCGTGAAATAAGTATCATTATCATAATCTTATTATGGCTCTTTTACAGAGGAAAAAATGGATGCTTGGAGAGATTCAGAAACTTTTTCCAAGGTTGCAAACTCAGGTCTGTCTACCCCAAAGCTCAGGCCCTGAACCACCATAGGAACTTTTTTCCCCCAAGCTCCTGAATCTTGCAGAGACCAGGCCCTCCTGAAATATTTTAGAAGGAGGCTATATAAGGATCTCGTCCTTACGTGGTGGCTGGACCATCATCTGCTCCACAAGAAGTGGATGTCAGTGGTTCAGGGCACAGCCTAGGGCATGGGTAACCGTTCCTTTCTCCTCTTTAGGATGTGAGGGCAGCTGTTATTTCTTCCATGCTTGCCCTCTCTTCTTCAGGCTCAGCAAACTCCACTCCTCTTGACAGCACTTCCACACTCTTCACCTTCCCAGTCTCTGTCTTCAGCAAACATCTAGTTTGTCCATGTCTGCCTTATAACTCAGCACCCCAAAATTAAAAGAAAGTCCTAGATATGGTTTGACTATTGCAAAAAATGTTGGGACTGTCCCCTCTATTAATCAGAAAATTATACTTTCATTACTACCATCTCAAACTAGGTTAGGCTTTTAGCAACTGCTGGTTTCTTGAAGCTTGTGGTCAACCAAAATCCCCTTAAATCAAGTCAAAACTGTCCCATTCCATAGGCAAAGTCATTTCTATACATCTGGGAATTCCCACTGCATACGTATTTCATTGTAGGGATGTGAAAAAGAAATTACGAAACAATACATATGTTTCATTTCAAATCAAAGAAAACAGAAATGAATAAAGAAAAAACGAATAATCACCCTACTGCCAATCCCACCCTTTTTCTCCCCAAGGTAATCAGTATTAACAGTTTGGAGCCTATTCTTTTTTTTTTTTTTTTTTTTTTTTTTTGAGACAGAGTCTCTCTCGCTCTGCTGCCCAGTCTGGAGTGCAGTGGCGCAATCTCGGCTCACTGCAAGTTCTGCCTCCCGGGTTCACGCCATTCTCCTGCTTCAGCCTCCCGAGTAGCTGGGACTACAGGCACCTGCCACCACGCCCGGCTAATTTTTTTTAGTAGAGACGGGGTTTCACCTTGTTAGACAGGATGGTTTCGATCTCCTGACCTCGTGATCAGCCCATCTTGGCCTCCCAAAGTGCTGGGATTATAGGCGTGAACCACTGCGCCCGGCCTGGAGCCTATTCTTATAAAACACATGCACAATATCCAAAGTTTCTTTTCAAAGATATCATACACTATGCAAAGTATCTGCAAACCATGACCCATGGACAAAATCTGATGCACTGCTTGCTTTTGTAAATAAAGTTTTATCGGAACACAGCCGTGCCTATTCTTTTGTGTATTGTCTATAGCTGCTTTTGCACTACAATTGCCAAGCTCAGTAGTTGTAACAAAAACCATATGGCCCACAAAGCCTACAACATTTACTATTTGGCTCTTTACAAAAAATATTTGCCCATTCCTATCCTATGCACTATACTAGCTTGGTTTTTCACTTAAGAAAACATTGTGGACATTAGGTCACTGCCTATGGAGCTAATATTCTTGTAAAAGCTACCTAGTATTTCGTAATATCCACAGTTTCTTCTATTATTTCACTATTGCTAGACACCAAAATTGTTTTCAGGTTTCTGTCACTATGGACAATGCTGTAATAAACACCTATTTCTTTTTTTTTTTTTTTTTTTCTTTGAGATGGAGTCTCGCTCTGTTGCCCAGGCTGGAGTGCAGGGGTGCAATTCTGGCTCACTACAAGCTCCGCCTACCAGATTCACGCCATTCTCCTGCCTCAGCCTCCCGAGTAGCTGGGACTACAGTCGCCCACCACCACACCTGGCTAATTTTTTGTATTTTTAGTAGAGACAGGGTTTCACCATGTTGGCCAGGCTGGTCTCGATCTCCTGACCTCGTGATCTGCCCGCCTCGGCTTCCCAAAGTGCTGGGATTACAGGCGTGAGCCACCGCGCCCAGCCTACACACCTATTTCTTAAATCCTTTAGAAGGCTGGGCCGGTCGCTCATGCCTGTAATGCCAGCACTTTAGGAGACTGAGGCTGGAGGATTGCTTGAACACAGGAGTTTGAGACCAGCCTGGGCAAGATGATAAGGCCCCATCTCTACGAAAAAACAAAACAAAACAAAAACAAAAACAAAACTAAAAAACAAAGCCTTCAAAAGAAACTGGGTATAATGAAGAGAGCCAAGGGGCTCTTAAGAGAAATACAGCCCTAATCTCAAACGCAATGCTCTCACTGTGTCAATAAACCTCTTCAAGCAGCAGTTATAGCCAGCCCTGGGTGTTGCCATGCTCCTGTGAAAGCAATTATACTTTTAGGAAACAGAATATGTCTCCAAGTGAAAATCTTGTCCTGATGGACTCAACTACACTCTTCCCAGCTTTCCGTCAAAGCACAGAGCTTTTCCCTGAGTATCTGCTGTTACCTGACCTACCCACATTTCCCACTAAACCCTCCTTTACAACCCAGGCATTAGGCTGGGGCACACACCACTGCATCCAGGCAGGGTTTTCTGCCACTGCCAGGGCAAGAGGCACCTTGGAACAGGGGAGAAGGAGTTAGGCTCAGGAGAGAAGATACCTTTGATCCTAGAGATGGAGGGAATATACACACAGGTCACTTGTTTCTAATCTTTTGGGGATCACAGACTCCTGAAAGCTATAGACCTTGTCTCCCCAAAAACTATATCTTTTTTTTTCTGCATGAATTCTTCATAAATTCAGGGCATGCACAGAATTCCTGAAGATGCTATCCATGGGGCACAATCCCTAGGTTAACAACCCCAGCTCCAGGTACAGTGCAATCATGTTCCCTACGGTGGGTTACACACTGCAATCACGTTCCCTACAGCGGGTTACCCGCCCCTTGTCAGGAGTTTAAGACGCAGCATATTTCTCTGTGATTCATTAACACTTCCCTTCCTCCCATCATCGACCTTGTGCCTGTTGTTCCAAAGGACTTCCTCAGGCTGGCAGTCACGTGCCCCCTTCTTCCTCTACCTATCCTGTTTGGGAAGATAAACGGACTTCCTAGCCCTCAAACCACCTCTCACTGGGCACAAAACACAACCGTCAGTCCCACGCGCTGATACGGTCCTTCCTGCCACTGCTGTCACCCTGACCTCCCTTCCTAGCCTCCAGTCAAGCCCAAGCTAGAAAGACCCTTTTCTCTCTAGCCCTTTGCCATCTGGAAAAGTCTTCCGGAACATTCCTAAAAGCTGTAAATCTTTGTGAACTAGTTTTTACTTTCTGGCCTCTGCCTGAAAATTTGATGACTTTGTTGTTGCTGAATTATAACAAATCAAGCTTGGTAAAAACGCTTCAAAATGCCAAATTCAATAGTCAAGGAGGAGCTCCATGGGTATTTGTGCTGTCCCTTCCTTACTGGTCAGAAAAGTAGCACTAAATAAACCTGACGTCTGGTCAGTTCATTCTGTCAGAATGCTCGTGGTTTTCATTTATCTTGATTTTTTTTATCAGTCTTGAAAAGTAATGCTTATTTTTTGTTATTTACAAAAACCGAGTGCACTTTAGTGTATTCTAATGCCTCATAATGTCCATTAAACTGTTCTTGTCCTTTGACCTAGTAATACCCTTTCCAGAAATCTGCCCTGATAAAATACTAAGACATTAAAACAAAAATTACCTTCAGAGATGGCTATCTTGTTGTTATTGATGATAGCAAAAAGTACAAATGAAGTTAAATGTCCAAAACAGGTGATAGAATATAGCCATAGAATGGAACATTATGTTTGCCTTAAAAATTATGTCAATAACTTTTAATAATATCAAGAAATATTTATAACATGTTAAGGAAGCAAAACACAAAACTGTAAACAGTGCAATCTCAACTAAATGTGCATGGAAATAAGTCTGGAAGTAATACACCAAGACTTAACATGATTTTCTCTGAGTAATGAAATTAGACTATTTTATACATTTATATATTTTTCCAGTTTTTCTATGAGCATGTGGTTTTTTTTTTTTTTTTTTTTTTGAGATGGAGTTTTGCTCTTGTTGCCCAGACTGGAGTGTGCAGTGGCACAATCTTGACACGCTGCAACCTCCACCTCCCAGGTTCAAGTGATTCTCCTACCTCAGCCTCCTGAGTAGCTGGGATTACAGGCACATGCCACCACGCCTGGATAATTTTTGTATTTTTAGTAGAGACAGGGTTTCTCCATGTTGGCCAGGCTGGTCCTGAACTCCTAACTTCAGATGATCCACCCACCTTGGCCTCCCAAAGTGCTGGAATTATAGGCATGAGCCATTGCACCATGCCAAGCATGTGATATTTTAAAAATAAAAACAACATAAAACTTATTTCTACATAGTAGAAAGAGCATGGGCCTTAGAATCAAATGACCTAGATCTATATTCTGACTATGTCCTTGGATAAGTGACTTAAGCTTTCTAGACCTGTTTCCTCAACAGTAAGTGGAGGTAATAATAGTGTTTACATCATGGAGTCATTGTGAGAATCATGTACCTTATGTACGTACTCTTAGTTTCTTTTTGGTAAGTGATGGAAACCACTATAAAGGCTGATGGTTGAAGGTTAGCTGCTCTTCTACCACCCAAAAGCAAATCTCAGATCAAATCTTCCACAATACCAAAAGTTTAGATTTGCTAAACTTTTAGAGTAAGCAGGAATAATGTGATTCCTACAGCTTTTACTGCATGCTCAGTGAAGTCCTTGTTCGCTGTCTTTTTAGCTGTTCAGACCAACCTCCACCTTACATGAAAGGGTCCTCAAGGTAGGTGAAACCATATTTCAGAGGTAAGGTTATGAGACCCTTATAGAAAGACTCAAGCAACAAAGAAATCCTCTAAGTAACTAGATAGAGGACCTTATAAGGGTCAAGTCATCTTATATACTTTTCACACAGGGTGGACAATAATAATACTTTTTAGCTAATCTGCAAATCTTGCATGTCACTCACTGAAAATACATGTACTCCCTTACAGATATCACACTAGAATTTGTCTCTCTCTTCTGTTTCTTCTGTTTTTTTTTTTTTAACATTTGAAACAATTCCGAATGCATTTCTGATTAACATGGAATTCTGATACAAATCATACAAGCCAGTCACATCCTGGTCCTGAAGGAATCATTTTGGGGTCTTTGCCCAGCTGCCTTTGAGATCGTCAGCCCTTCATGCTAAATTGTGAATCTGTGTAAGCTGCCAATCACTTTAAGAATCGCTTTTGCAAAACCATGATCTCCCTTGAAACATCAAATTGTTCTTGCCTTTCAATTTAACAATTCACTTATTGAAGTCTGTTCTAAAGCAGTTCTATCCAGTGCCCAGCACGCAGTCCCTGGTGCATCGCCGGTATTTTTTTTTTAATGCCTGCAGGAGACTATGAGAAAAAAACAACATGCCAAAGTGACACATGAATTAATTTTTTCCCATTTCTTTCTAAAGTGTGGCTATGTTTAAAGGGGGACGAAGACTGGATGGTAAAGGGTCTGTGGTCAGAACACTGAGAGGAAAGAGTCAGCCCTGACCCTGAAGTTCCAGGGCCAGAAAGGGTGCCCCATCCTACACCTGATTCCAAGTCTCACTGTGCCTCAAGGGATCCCAGAAGGAGGCCTGCTTTGGTATTCTGAGAGTTCTCCATTCAGAGTGGTTTTATCAGAGGAACTGAACCAGAAAGTATTTGACTCAGATAACAGGCTTAATTAACATTCTTCTCATTCTTCAAACAACTGATCAGGGTGGAGTACTGCCCATGTCTTACTGGAGGTAGACCTGGCACACCAGCTGCCTGAGACTCTCCTGGGATTTCCCAAAGTCATTTCTTTCTGCTGAACCCTAGGCTTCTCTAGGGATAATGTGTAATAATAACACTCCCCTTTGTTTTTTTTGTTTTTTTTTTGAGACAGAGTCTCGCTCTGTCGCCCAGGCTGGAGTGCAGTGGCGCGATCTCGGCTCACTGCAAGCTCCACCTCCCGGGTTCACACCATTCTCCTGCCTCAACCTTCCAAGTAGCTGGGACTCTACAGGCGCCTGCCACCACACCCGGCCGATTTTTTGTATTTTTAGTGGAGACAGGGTTTCACCGTGTTAGCCAGGATGGTCTCGATCTCCTGACCTCGTGATCCGGCCATCTCGCCCTCCCAAAGTGCTGGGATTACAGGCTTGAGCCACCGCGCCCAGCCCCCTTTGCTCTTATGGGGCATATTTTTCCTCCCGTCTGCCCTATTGATTTCCAGCTTTATATGTCCAGGTTAGTGTTGATAGACCAAAGCCAGCCTACATAATAAAGATAATGATAATAATAATACGGTTTATAGAAACTTCTCTGAGGACTGGTACTAGGCTAAGCACTTGGTATTCACCAATTCACCCTTAGTTGAGCCTTCATGGAGTGCGGTTGGGACGTGGGGAGTGTCTCAGCTCCCACTGCCGACTCACCTTGAGTCTTCTGTATCCTCCCAAAAAGATCTACCTCCATCAAGACATTCAGGAACAATGGCTATTTTACTGAAGACTTTATGCAGAGATGGGCTTGTAGATGGAATCACCGTGTAGACCGAACAATAGGAACTTTGAAACATTTCCGTCAGCTTTCCAATGTCCACCCAACATTTCTTTCCTCTTCTAGTTGTCTCTTCATTTCTCCTGTTCTCTTCCCCACCTGTGCCTCTGTAGTTCCCTTGGATATTCCAGAGCCATTAAGCACTGGCTCTACCTTGCAAAGCCCACCTGGCATCTCAGCTTCTGGAAAGCCAGGTAAACATCACAGAGCCCAATGAATTGACCTCAGGCGCTTCTCTTGTGGGGAGGGGGTTCTTAGCAAATTCTAGCCACTATTATTATCTGATAGAACGCTTACAACATTTATGAGAGGCAAGAGCTCTGTACTGTTATTGTTCCCATTTTGTGCAGCAAGAAACAAGCTCAGAGGTTAACTTGCCCATGGTCACTTAGCCAGATTCAGAACTGGGAGCTCCAGAGCTGTGGGTGGTCTTAATGGCTCTGCTTACTGTGACAGCATGTCCCAGTGAGCTCCAAATAGTTCCAATTGAAGCCTGTGTTCTTCACTGTCAACGCACTCTGGTCTGGAATCCTGTGATCGTCTTAACTATGCTAGAGGCTTATCCATTGTTGCATCCACAGCGCCTGGCATATCGAAGTGCCCAGTGAATATCTTCAGCTCCCAGATTGGTCTTGGGACAGCCTTCACCCCCCTGCCAAAACCAGCCATATTCCCTTTACCTCTGAATTATAGAAGCTTTCAAATGAAATTCTGACTTGAGCCAAGCATATAGAGGGCTCACTTTCCCATGGCTCTGAGGCAAGTAATACTGACTCCAAATTAATCCGTCTCTGTGTGACAGCCTCCATTTATCATGTTGTGGACTCTGCAGCACAGAGAGGCTCAGGAAGGCCTTGCGACTACTGTGGACATTGGCATGAAGGCCATGATGCTTACTTACTCCAGCACCATGTTTCATATCTGCCTCTCCATCTGCCTGCCTTTCCCGGAGAGAATCCGGGATGGAGATGGATTACACTTGTTTATGGGCTTATGTTTCAAGTGAGAGTTGGACGGAGGCTTAATAGAATTAATTAATTCCCTCTGTTCTGTGAGAGATAGAAGAAAACTCTCTCTACCATAGCTGTCTCTGAGATGGCCCCAGAGACACTGCTAGGTGTTCACCTGGGATCCTTTCATTGCCCCCATCTCTAGTGCAAGTTCAACTTTGTTTAGAGCAATAAAGAAAAACAGTCTTTCCCTGCTTGCACGTTATTTGTATAGGAAATCAGCTCTGGAGTTTTTGTAGTTTTGATGTGTCAGCTTCAGGCAGCACAGGGGGCAGGTTCTTCCCTGCTTCTCTCTCCTTTTAGAGCAGAGACACAAATTCCATTGTCTGCATTGAGAGGTAACAGTGCAGAGCTTCAAAGCAAAGACTCTGAAGCCAGAATGCCAGGGTGTGAGTCCCAGCCACTTCACTACTAGTGTGGCCCCAATTCCCTTATCTGCAAAGTGGTGCCAGTGTAATAGTACCACTTCCCAAAGTGACTGCAGTGATAAAAAGTAAAACACTTTGAACAGTGTCTGACACATAGTGTTATATGTATGTGCACTCTGTATCATTATTATCAGTTATTATTTATGACAAGCTAGAAAGGAAAACAAATACGGCTCTGAGGACCCAAGTCATAGGGAGGAGGGACTGTGCCATCTTAGACAGCACATGCCTCATCTGCATTTGGCAGCCTAAGCCCATGGGCATACAGATCCAATGTTTCCAAAATCTGCCAATTTTTCAAGAGGAACTAAAAATCCAGATTTTGTGTGACATCTAATTTGCAATTGCTGACAACAAATTTAGAAACATTATTAAATACTGGGCTGGACAGAACAAAACCACACAGATTGGTGAGCACGGTCCAGCAGGGGGGCTCCAGACTGCAGTCTTCAGTTACTCCTTCCTGTCACTGCAGAATGGATGAGATCAAAGCTGTACACAGAAACACAGTTGTGCACTGGATGGCAGCAATTGTGCAGTAAGGACGCAAGGAGGGAGAGCCCAGAGGTTGAGAGCTCAGAGAAGAAGTTGGTTGCAGTCGTTCAGGCAAAACACAGAAAGAGGTGAATTGTTTTTATCACATCCAAGTAGGATTTGATAACCAAAAGGGAAGAGAGGGAGAGAGGGCTGGCAGCTGAGACTCGGATGGCAAGTAGTAGGTTGGCAGTGTCCAGGCTGGGGCAAGGCCATCCCAGCCCAAGAAAGCTTCCTAATGGGCTGGGGTAGCTGGCATCGTCCACATTGTGGATGGATATTTTAAATAAAGGCAGTAAATCTTTAAATTATGAGACCACCAATGTTTTCCAGTCACCTTTTGGCCATAGTGACTAAGAGCCTAGGCTCAGGAATCAAGTTACCTGGATTAAATCTTGGCTCTACCCCTTACCAGCTGTGTGACTTTAGGCAAGTAACTTAACCTCTCTGTGTCTCGTTTTTATCTGTAAAAATTAATGGTGCCTACCTCCTAGATGTCAAAATAAAGAAATGAAATGATACACATGAAAGACTAGCACAGTGACTAGCACATCGAAGTTAATAAAAATTATTGTGAATATAAGTTATAATCAATTAAATAAGTGTCAGCTTTTATTCCTCAATAAACCAACAGGGATTCACGCAGTACTTAATATATGCAAGTTTTAAAACCAGATTCCAAGGCCAGGCATGGTGGCTCACACCTGTAATCCCAGCACTTTGGGATGCCGAGGTGGTTGGATCACCTGAGGTCAGAAGTTTCAGACCAGCCTGGCCAACATGGCAAAACAGTGTCTCTACTAAAAATACAAAAATTAGTTGCATGTGGTGGCAGGCGCCTGTAATCTCAGCTACTCAGGAGGCTGAGGTGGGAGAATTGCCTGAACCCGGGAGGTGGAGTGTATTAGTCCATGTTTATACTGCTGATAAAGTCATACCTGAGACTGGGCAATTTACAAAAGAAAGAGGTTTAATTGGACTTACAGTTCCACATGGCTGAGGAAGGTCTCACAATCATGATAGAGGGCAAAAGGCACTTCTTACATGGTGGTGGCAAGAGAGAATGAGGAGGAAGCAAAAGTGGAAACCCCTGATAAACCCATAAGATCTCATGAGACTTATTCACTATCACGAGAATAGCACGGGAAAGACGGGCCCCTGTGATTCAATTACCTCCCACTGGGTCCCTCCCACAGCACATGGGAATTCTGGGAGATACAATTCAAGTAGAGATCTGGGTGGGGCACAGCCAAACCGTATCACAGAGGTCACAGTGAGCCAAGATCATGCCACTGCACTCCAGCCTAGGCAACAGAGTGAGACTCTGTCTAAAAAAAAAAAATATTTCATAGGCAATATGAGGATTTTGAGGAGTGGTCCGATATCTTATTCCTTACAAAATTCCCAGCACAGAGTACGATGTCACATGTGAAGTACATGGCCAATAAATATTCCTTACATAAGGGGATGCTGCCCTCAGGGAATCTAGAATGAGGGATTGAAGTGAGGGGTAAGACCTAAGTGTGTAAAAAATTAACAATGAAAGATTTTAGCTTTTCAACTCATCAAAAGAAGAGAAATCCAAGGCAGAAGAGAGTGATTATCTAAACAAATCTCATGGTCATTGCTAGAAGAGTTCAGTTTCAGAAGTCATTTCAGGTTCCAGCAGTTAGGGGAAAGAATCATGGAAATAAAATTATAGCTTGGATGTGAAGCAAAAAAGCATTCCAAAAGGGGTGAATGAATGGAGAGAAAGTTACAAAATACAAGGTGTGTTTCAGAGACTGTGAACAAAGGAGTTCAATGGAGATAGAGTATTAAGAACTCCAAGTAAGTAAAGGAAATCTGAAAAGCTGGGTTGATAATTGACTGAGACAGGCCTTCAATGCCAGGCTATGGTAGAGACTACTAGATGTCTCCCCTTCTTCCATTTTAACAAGATATCTAATTTATTTTCCTAGCATAGACTATATTTCTCAGCCTTACTGGTAGCTGGGTGTGGCCATGTGACAAAGTTCTAAAGAATAAGACTTAAGGGAAAGTCCTATGCACAAATTCTGAAATGTGAACATAATGGCTGCAACTTCAGCACCATCTTAGATCATGAGGCACAATGTCAAAGATGATGAAAGGAAAAGAAAGGGACCAACCTCCCTGATGAATATATCAGCCCTGGACATCTGACCTCTGAACTGTTTCACATTAAAGAAACTTCTTTGTGATACAAGCCACTATGATTTTGGATCTTAACCTGTGCCTGAAATTATTCATAACTGATGAGGAAGCCAAAGACTTCACACTTTCGCCCTGGAGCAGCAGGCAACCATTGGAAGTTTAGGAGCAGGCAGGTTGTAAGATGAATATGTGGTGTGGAGGATACCACGGGAAACAATATGGCAGCAACTGTGCAGCAAGGAGGAAGCGCCCAGAGGCTAAGAGCTCAGAGAGGAAGTTGAGTGCAGCTATTTAGGCAAGAAGAATAAATGAGCATGTGCTGAAACCTGTCTGGGGGTAAAACCATTCTAAGAATTGGGATTTTAAAAAGTCATAAATACACAAGAGAATTTTCTTAGTCCATTTGGGAGGCTGTAACAGAATGCTCTAGACTGGGTGATTTACAAAGAGCATACATTTATTGCTCACAGTTCTGGAGGCTGGGAAGTCCAAGATCAAGATGCCAGAGGGCTTGGTGTCTGGTGAAGTCTTGCTCTCTGCTTCATCGCTGGCACCTTCTGCTGAGTCCTCAGGTGGCAGAAGAGGGGAGAAGTGGGAAGGGGCAAATAGACTCCTCTAAGCCCTTTTTATAGAAGCACTAATCCTATTCAGTAGGACGGAGTCCTGATAGCCTAATCACCTCTGAAAAGCCCTCCTTCTTAATACTATTGCATTAGGGGTTAGGTTTCAACATATTAATTTTGGGGGGATGACCCATGGGGGAATGACCCATGACCCAGCGACCATGGCAAATGCTTTTTAGCAACAACCTTTGTGGCCTAACTCCTCTATGCCTTGGTTTCTTCTTCATCTATATGATAACAGAGATAATAATTTCCATGCCAGGATAACTGTAAAGATATTTTTTTATTTATAGATGTTTGTAGTATACATATAATGTGCCCCCACACAGTGCTAGATGCTCAGGATACAGAGGTCAACAAAACTCTTAAGAAACAGAGGTACCCATCTATAAGGGGCAAAGACAATAAGTAAATAATGATACGAGACAATTTCTTCAGTGACAATTGCTATGCAGTTTAGAAAACTATGGTACAGCTGGGCGCGGTGGCTCATGCCTGTAATCCCAGCACTTTGGGAGGCCGAGGCGGACAGATCACGAGGTCAGGAGATCGAGACCATCCTGGCTAACACGGTGAAACCCCATCTCTACTAAAAATACAAAAAATTAGCCAGACGTGGTGGCGGGAGCCTGTAGTCCCAGCTACTCAGGAGGCTGAGGCAGGAGAATGGTGTGAACCCGGGAGGCGGAGCTTGCAGTGAGCCAAGATCACACCACTGCACTCCAGCCTGGGCGACAGAGCGAGACTCTGTCTCAAAAAAAGAAAAGAAAAGAAAAGAAAACTATGGTACATAGGTGTATTACAGGTGGCATGCAAGAGGATTCTAAATGGGAAGCAGACATTTTTAATTGTAATAGCTATATGTTTTAACACATCTTAGAAAATACATGCTTTTCTATTGATGAGAATGACGTTTATTCATTCAACAAACATTACTTAAGCATCTACCAGGTACTAGATTAGGCACTAGGGGAATACAGCAGAAAGCAACACAGAAAAATCCCTGACATACCAGCGCTGGCATTACACATTTAAAAAAGAAAAAAATTAGGCCAGGCACGGTGGCTCATGCCTGTAATCCTAGCACTTTGGGAGGCTGAGGCAGGCAGATCACTTGAACCCAGGAGCTCAAGACTGGCCTGGGCAACATGGCAAAACTCAGTCTCTACTAAAAATACAAAAATTAGGCAGTTGTGATGGTGCAGGCCTACAGTCCCAGCTACTTGGGAGGCTGAGGTGGGAGGATCACTTGAGCCCAGGAGAAGGAGGTTGCAAGTGAGCCATGATTGTGCCATTGCACTCCAGCCTGGGCAACAGAGACCTCATCTCATATTTAAAAAAAAAAAAATAGTTTTCTTTTAAAATACATATAAGTTTGAAAAATGGAGTCTATTTTATTAAGTAAACAATGCCTGGGGTTGGTAGATATGGCAAAAATGGTGAGGGTGATACAAAATCAGCCACATTTGGATGTGCTGGGTCTGAGGCAGCTTACTAAGTACCTATGGGAAGAAGAGTTGTCCAGGCTGGTGCTCTCACCTCGAACCTCATGGCCACATTCCCTCCCAGGTTCTGCCTGCCTCCTCCTGTTCTCACCCCAAGTCATGCAGTTACTCCTTTGACTATGTTCTGCGGGTTACACAAGATTAAATCAGAGTACTTCCATTTCAAAGTATAAGAAAACCCACTAATAGGACTCACTGTGGCAAAGCTTTGTAAATGAATAAATGAAGGAAACTTTGAATAAGAAAATATTTATAAAGAAAAGTGGTTTCACTTTTGCTTATTATATAGTTGGCTAACCATGAGTCACACTATGGAGAACATGGTTTTTTGAATCTATATTAATATCCTATAATTATCCTGTCAAAGCTCCCACTTAAGTAGACCATACTGTATTTGCATTCTAAATAAATACCACATACTAGAAATAATTTATCTCCTCAAGTAGATCAACAGAGCCCTACCTCTCCAGTTAAATGAACAATATAACCACATCACAACGTGTGACTGCTTTCCCTGGAGCCTGCTACACACCAGTCCTATTTCTACCCTAAATAATTCAAATTTCCCTTATAGAAAACAGGCATTAATGAACTGTACAGTAACTTTCATTTCCACAAACTTTACTCATTTCACATTACCCCCCAAACACCACACACACATACACCACCACCCAAGCAGACAATATTTACAGAAAGGTTTCTACTCAGCCAAGCATGGTGGCTCATGCCTATAATTCCAGCACTTTGGGAGGTCGAGGCAGGCAGATCACTTGAGCCCAGGAGCCCGAGACCAGTCTTGGCAAAGTGGAGAAACCCTGTCTCAACAAAAAATACAAAAATTAGCCTGGCATAGTGGTGCACACCTGTAGTTTCAGCTACTTGGGAGAAAGCCTGAGGTAGAGGCTGCAATGAGCCATCATTGCACCACTGCACTCCAGCCTGGGCCACAGAGTAACACTCTGTCTTAAAAAATAAAAATAAAAAAGATCTCCACTCAAAACATAGATGGAGACTTAAATAAACATTTATGGTGGTGGTACAGATCAAATGATCAGATGAAATACTATTCAGTATTTCAAAAGCAATACCTAACAAAGATAATTAGTGGAGTGTTTTGCAGTCAGAGCTCAGTGGAAGTACAAAATTATTCCTTAGCAACCTCAGATCAATTAACAGTATGAATTATTATATATAATGGATTCATTTATTTGATCACTCAACAAAAGTTTATTCAGTTCCTTCTGCCTTCCTAAGTACTGGGTTAGACGCCGGAATACAAAAGTGCACAAAAGCAGCTTACAGTCTAGCGTATGAGGAAGATGTAACCAAATTACCACACAAATATAAAATTACAAACTGTGAGGAGTGCTACATAGAAAAGGTAAGTGTAAAACAAAAAGGGCATCTGACCTATGCTGAAGAGTTAAGATCAACCAACCAAAAGCCGAAGGACAAAGAGTGGTTAACCAAGCAAAGAGGGAGGGGAAAGGGTTCCAAGCAAAAAGAAACAGAGTAAATAATAACCTCGATGGTGTACCAGAGGAGCTGAAGCCAGCAAATACTGGGTGGAGTTCAGAACTAGACCAGAGTAAGGTACAAGGCAGGCAAGGGCCAGATCGCACAGGTTCTTGGAGGCCACGGCCAGGGGCTTGTTTGGACTATATTCTGAGACCAATGGAAAGCCACAGAAGAGCTTTAAGCAGAGAGGGAAATACAATCAGATGCACATTTTGAAAACCAGGTACAAGTGGCAGTGTCAAAAACACCTGCTAACTGTCCCTCAGTATCCATTTTTCCATTCTTCCACAGTCATGAAATTTCCCCCGACCCAAGACCATCTAGGATAAAGACTACATTTCCCAGCCTCCTTTGCAATAGATGTGTCTGTGTGACTAGAAGATGGCCAATGGCATGTGAGCAGATTTACCAAGTGGGAGGGGCTTCTAAGAGACTCCCCATGTGCTCTTTGTTTTGTTTGCTTTGGCCCTTCCTCCATGATGCAGCCTGGAAAGCAGATGCTACCATCTTGGACCATGAGGATGAAGCCTCTTGTGCAGGAGCAGCACAAAAAGGGGATCCTGGGTTCTTGACAGTGTGGACTGCTTTACTAGCCCTGGACAGCTCCTTTGACTTTTTAATTTATTGAGCTATAATCTACATACACTTTTTATATACAATAAACCCCTGCATCCATTTAAAGTGTACAATTTGTTCTGGCAGTTGTATACAACTATGCAACTACCAACACAACCAAAGTTCAGAACATTTCTACCATTCCCAGAAGATTTCCATGCCCTTTTGCAATTCATCCCCAACCCTACACCCAGAATGAGGCAATCGCTGATCCGCTTTCTGTCACAGACTATTTCTCATTTTCTATAGCTTTCTATAAATGGACTCATGTTACACACTCTTCTGTGTCTAGCTGCTTTCATTCAGTATAACTATTTTTAGATTAATCCATGTTGTTCTATAAATAGTTCATTCTTTTTTATGACCAAGTTGTATTCTGTTTATGGTTGTGCCACACTTCATTTAATCCACTCACCAGTCAATGGACATTTGGGTTATTTACTGTTTGGGGCTATTGTGTACATAAATGTGAACATTTACATACAGTCTTTGTATAGATGTATGCTTCATTTCCCTGGGAGAATACCTGGGAGTGTAATGGCCAGGTCGTATGGTAGGTGTATGTTTAACAATATGGGAAACAGCTAGTTTTTCAAAGTAAGTGAGTCATTTTCCATCCCTATGAGCAGCGAAGAGGAGTACCACTTGCTCCAGATCTTCCCAATACCTGGTATTGTCAGTCTTTTGAATTTTAGACATTCTAATGGGTTCTCAGTAGGCTACCTAGATTTTTATATGAGTAAAAAATAAAATTTTAAGTTGTCCTTAAGCCACATTATTTTGGATTTGCTATCACTCTCAGCCAAAGCTAAATTCTATTGAATACAGAAAGCAAGCAAGGAAGGAAGGAAGGAAGGAGGAAGACCAGTTAGGAGACTCCTGTAGTTCAGACAAGAGATGATGGTAGATTGGAGTAGGGGAAGGCAGTGGACATGGAGAAAAATGAATGGTTTATTAGTTCATCAGTTCCTTTAAAGGAACACCCAAGACTGGGTAATTTATAAAGAAAAGAGGTTTATTTGGCTCATGGTTCTACAAGCTGCATGATAAGTATAGTGCCAGCACCTGCTCCTGATGAGGCCTCAGCAAGCTTTCACTCATTGTGGGAGGCAAAGGGGAGCAGGCACGTCACATGGCGAGAGAGGGAGCAACAGCAGGAGGAGGAGGTGCCAGGCTCTTTAAACAACCAGCTCTCACATGAACTAATAGAGTGAGAACTCACTCATCACCAAGGGAAGGTCAAAGCCATTCATGAGGGGTCCACTCCCATGACCCAAACACCTCCCACCAGGCCCCACCTCCACCATTGGGGATCACATTTCAACATGAAATTTGGAGGGGACAAATGTCCAAACCATAGCAGATGAATTGGTGAGACATTTAGGAGATAATGGATGTAGGATTCCATAATAAATTAGGTATGGAGGGTTAAGAAAATCACTCAGGTTATATAGTAGAGGAACAGGGTCTTAGAACCAGGCCTATTTAATGCCAGAGAATACTCCCAACTACTTCTTTCTTTGTCCCCAAGATGCCAAAGTCACATGGAGGAGAACTGGCAATGGCTGCAGCTTCAGCTATGGCAAATTTACAGTGTTTCTGGTTTGGTTGTTTGTATCTTTGTTTTGTTGTGGGAGAGGGCATTTTAGGCAGAAGGAAAGAGGATGTACAAATGATGATGCTGGCATCCATGCGGATTTTTTTGGAATATTATTACATTTTTATTAATACTAATGAAATTATTATTGTTATTGATTTCTGTGTGTGCCTCCTTTTAACTTCAAATCCGGGGGGTGGTGCGAAATTAAGGGACTTAAATAAGAATGAGCCCATCTAAAGCCAAGAACTAAACAAAGAGCTTTAGGTAAATGATTTTTTATTTCATCCTCACAACAGTCCTGTGGTTTTCTGCACTTTACAGGTAAAGAAACTAAGACCCAGAGAGGTTAAGTAATTTATCCAAGGTCAAACAGCTTGTAAGGAGTGATACTTATGTTTTGGAACTTCATTTCCAAATATTTATATACATATATAGACATATTCTGTTTTTCTGGAGAACCCTTACTAATACAAGCTCCAAATTATAACTACCTCTTTGAATCACATTTTTCTATGAATGCGTGGATATACATGAATAAAATCTGTCTTTTCTCTTGCAAATCTCTTTTTTCAGCTTAGCTCACAGTTTAATTCATGGTCAATCTGGCTAACATTGAATGGATTTATTATAAGGTTTGAAAATGAGTTTTAATATCAATAGCATTTCAATGCTAAACTAGAGTTTGCTGTTCTCTCACTTAAAAGGATAAAGTTTCTTGGATTATTGGTCTGCTCTTAGTAGGAAGTTATGAAAGTTTTGTTTTTTCTTTTACTTTTTGAATAATCTACTGAGGAAACAAAGATTCTCCATCTCATCAGAATAATTTCCTATACTTTATGTTATCTTTATCTTGTCTTTGATTATTTAAGAGAACCAAATCTTTTTCTCCAAATGACCTATGATTCTATTTCATCAGGTGTTCAAACTTTTGACATTTTGACAACTTCCCAAATGAAATTCTAAATGAATTCTTCATAACTTCAAACTGATTTTGAGATCAAGACAGCTTCTGAAAAATCTGAAAGAATTTGTTCTCTTGCCTTGTAAAAGGAGAGATGTTAAACAAATTAGGTTATTTGACATTCTAAATTGCCTATGAAGCATTGTCAAATAAAAAGAGAGTATTAACTGTCTCTGTTATATTAGTATGGGTATATGTTATTAATATAAATATTTCAGAAATTTATAATGTTCTTAGAAATCTGTCAATGTGGACCAGGCACAGTGGCTCACACCCGTAATCCCAGCACTTTGGGAGGCCGAGGTGGGAGGATCAACTGAGGTCAGGAGTTCAAGACCAGCCTGGTCAACATGGTGAAGCCCCATCTCTACTAAAAATACAAAAATTAGCCAACCGTGGTGCCTGTAACCCCAGCTACTCAGGAGGCTGAGGCAGGAGAATCACTTGAACCCAGGAGGTGGAGGTTGCAGTGAGCCAAGATCAGGCTTCTACACTCTGGCCTGGACAACAAGAGCAAAACTCCATCTCAAAAAAAAAAAAAAAGATCTGTCAATGTCCTTGCTGTCCGTGATGTCCTGGCAAATGTTATCAGTCATAATTCTAGTTATTGTCTCTAAATGTTGTGTTAATATGTCACAGAGACAATGAAATTTTCTTATCAATTACATTCAAATGAACTCTCATCAGACCTTTAACCACAGGCATTAACTCTTTTGTCATCCACAGATAGTTACTGTTTTACCCTGATGCCTCCCTGAATGCTTTCACAATCAGCAACAGGTCAAAGTACTTCACATTTAACAAAAGGGCCTGTCTCAAGATCCACAGAAAGGGATATGACAAGTACTCAGAAGTGTAGGTTTCCAATTACATTACCTAAGTAACTTGATGATTAGACCACTAGACTGAGTTAAGATTTCCAGAACTAATAGAGGAGGTATGGGTTCATAAAACAAGCAAAACAAAAATGAATTGCATAGGACTGAATGAATTGATGAAGAAGAGTTAAAATTTTATGGCCTTTTGTTTGGAATATTGTTAGTTATTTAATGTTCTATTTTCTGGGGATATAAGGAATCCCTTTCTCTTTTCTCTTAAACTATCTATAACTTACAGCAATTTAGTAGATTATATGTCTGCAAACAAAAATGAAACATTCATCTTTTTCTCTCTATAATCCCTCCAGAATTCAGAAACTCTTATTGAGTATTCTTATTTTCATGGCAATATAGCTATTTGCATAAGTTTAATAAAAATCTGTTCTCCTTGAAACAAGAAATAATTGGAAACATTGGTTATATTATGAAGGCTTCGACTAAATTGTCATATTTGAGACTGATGTGCCTTGAATCAGATATGACCAATATTTTAACAAACTAAGTTTGACTTTTTGGAGTCAATGCTTTAAAAAGCTGTCTTGGAAAAATGGACCTGGTTCCTGGACTACAGGGTTCCCAGCCTTACAGATGAGCAATGAAGGTCACTTTCGTGGCAGTCTCAGGAAAGAGTATGTTTTGAAGACCTCAGGGAAACAGGAATTCACCCAAATCTACAGGGACTGCAAGTGAAGTCTGAGACCAAGCTCTTGGCTTGACTTCTTGCCTCAAAGGCTTTTAAAGGTCCAATCTGAGGTTTATTATAAAAGTTCCAATAAAGCACATTTTAAAAAGTTTGTAGGGTCAATTACCATTTTTGCTGCACTTATCCAAATAAGTGATCAGGACATATTTAATGAGATGACTTATTTTATAAACATGGGTAATCTTACTTTGATTATCTTTGAGCAAAATGGGAATAATTGTAGAGAAAAATTTTATGTGCAGTGGAAAACTATGACTCACCCTGTGGCTTATCAGATTCCAGTCCTATTCATTGTCTTTGAGCTGTTTTTATCTCAATGTAAATTGGATCCTGCTCTTTTACACCTTTTTTCAGTAATTAATGTTTCCAATTTTTCTCCCACCTTCCTGACTTGGGAGCTGAAACTGCCCTTTTCCCAAAGCCCTGGAAGTTGAAGCTGAATAAATTGACATAACTTCAAAGGATTTATCACAACAATTTGGGCCAGTGAGAAAGTTCACTAGAACACCTCATCTTCCATGCCATGCTCAAGGAAATAACCATGACTGTAACATTGCCACTGTCATCCTCATTTCATCATCCAAAGACACTTTGGGCCCAATGTCTAGAAACCTTCTTGACTGCCTGCACTCTAGACTAAAAGAAAAAAAGAAAAAAAAATGAGCTTATTGTCTGCTTCAACCATTAATCTTTGTTTTTGTTTTGTCTCCATAGAAATGCCCTTTATTAAATACCTGATTGTTTCCAGGACACAAAGGCCTAACTCCCACCTGCACCACTGCCTCCTGAAATGAGTTACAACTGTTTAACCTTTCCCAGGATTGGAAGCCTGGATAAATGGAATATGGGGCAATCAAATAATTCCGCTCCTTATCTGTGACATTTCTAGGGAAGTGTCAGACGGGGGAATGAAAAGAACCAGAATATACCACTATAAAGAGTATTTTTTCCTGAACATCCCTGATCTGCCTAAAGGCAGAGCCTCCCAAAGAAATTTGATAGCCATTAATCCCCTCCATGGGAGTTTCGCAACCCAGGAAGATAGATTCCTATCACTGGAGATAAGAAGTTGGCATCGGGAAAAACATATACTGCCACTGTATTAAAGAAATACCTGAGACTGAGTAATTTATAAAGAAAAAAGATCTGATTGGCTCATGATTCTCACAGGCTGTACAGGAAGCATGATGCTGACATCTGCTCAGCTTCTGAGGGGGCCTCAGGAACCGTTCAATCATGGTGGAAAACAAAGGGGGAGCAAGGCACTCCACATGGCTGGTGCAGGAGAAAAAGAGAGAAAGGGGTGAGTTGCCATGCACTTTTAAACAACCAAATCTTGTGGAAACTCTATCACAAGAACAGCACCAAAGGGGTAAATGCTCCTGTATGATCCAATCACCTCTCACCAGGGCCCACCTCCAACACTAAGGATTACAATTGGACATAAGATTTGGGCGAGGACACAAATCCAAACCATATCAGTCTCAAAACTCATATTTCCCACTCATATTTCTGAGTCCATTTATCTTTCCTAAGAGTCATTTGTTTCCCCATAAGTGTCATTCTCTCTTTCCCCTATTATATATAGTATAAGACCCCAAATTCTAACTGCTTTTTTAAATCACATTTTTCTGTGAGCTTCATGTACATACATGAATAAAAATCTTGCTAATCTGTCTTTTGTCATGTTGACAAAAAAGGCAAACTCTGTAAAATGTTTCAATAGATTTATTCTGAGTCAAATGTAAGGACCATGACCTGTGATAACCCCAAGAGGTCCTGAGAGCATGTACACAAAGAGAGTGGGTTACAGCTCGATTTTGGAAAATGCTACAGGCAGACATCAATCAGTAAGTGTAAGGTGTACATTGGTTTAATCCAGAAAGGCAGGAAAACTTCAAGTTGGGACAGGGGGTGCCAACAGGAGTGCTTCCAGGTCATAGGTAGATTCAGAGATTTTCTGATTGGCAGTTGGTTGAAAGAGTTATTATTTAAAGACCTGGAATCAATAGAAAGGAATGTCAGGGTTAAGATAAGGGATTGTGGAGTCTCAGGTTCTTATTATGTAGAAGAATTCTCATAGGTGACTGCCCTTAGAGGAAACAGATGACCAGTGATTTCTATTCAGACCTTTAAAAGTGCTAGATTCTCACTTTATCCCTTGAGAATCAGAAAAAGACCTGGAAAGGGAAGAGGATTCTCTAGAGAATGTAAATTTCTTCTACAAGAGAGAATTTTGCAGGGACATTCCAAAATATATCAAAGAAATGTATTTTGGGTAAAATAATTTCTTTCAGGGCCTGCTGTCATGTGATGCTATACTAGAGTCAGGTTGGAATTTGGAATCTTATTGTTACAAAGAGTCTATTTTGTCAGTCTTAGGATCTCTGTTTGAATGTTAATGTTGATTGGTTGTGCCTGAAATTCCAAAGGAAGGAGGGTAAACTAAGGCGTGTCCAACACCCCGTTCCCATCATGGCGTGAACTAGTTTTTCAGGCTTACCCTGGAATTCCCTTGGCCAAGAGAAGAGGTCCGCAGTTCGGTGGGCATCTTAGAGTTTTATTTTTGGCTTACAGTCAGTTTCATTTGCACGTTCTCAATTACCGAACGTAAGAAGGTAAAGGAGAAGTATTTCCTCCTCACAGTGTAAATGAAACAGAGACTGCCTCCACAGGTAATGTTAAATTAATAGCTACCTGTATTCAAGGATTCTTTTGTTTGTCCAATGGCCCCAACTGGGGGCACAGAGTCAGAAAATTCACTAAGTCAATTTTCCACTCCACTTTAACTTGTGTTTTAAAGGTTTCGTACCACCCTCCTGTTTCATCTCCAACTGGCTTCTAGGGGAATTCACCCAGTGCAGACAACAGGGTTTTATTTCTGCCCCTAACTAGGTGAGGTGTTAACAACCACTTACCAAGATATTTAATTGGGTTCTTAAGAATGGTTTAGATTCTTTAAATATTTATGACCTTTCCAGGGGGCATTTAAAAAGTCATTTCAAGAGTTCAGCTACTTTGGCCGGGCGCAGTGGCTCAAGCCTGTAATCCCAGCACTTTGGGAGGCCGAGACGGCCGGATCACGAGGTCAGGAGATCGAGACTATCCTGGCTAACACGGTGAAACCCGTCTCTACTAAAACTACAAAAAACTAGCCGGGCGAGGTGGCGGGCGCCTGTAGTCCCAGCTACTCGGGAGGCTGAGGCAGGAGAATGGCGTGAACCCGGGAGGCGGAGCTTGCAGTGAGCTGAGATCCGGCCACTGCACTCCAGCCTGGGCGGCAGAGTGAGACTCCGTCTCAAAAAAAAAAAAATTAAATTAAAAAAAAAAAAAAAAGAGTTCAGCTACTTTAACTGAAACAATCTAATGGAGCCTCTGCCAGCTAGATCCTTGCCGGGAGGCGGGTGGGGATGGGAGGAGGGAGGAGCCTGTTCAGCATACCGCAGAGGTAGGTCAGTCAAATGAGGAATAGGAAACCTGCTATAGAACAAATGACTGACCCAGCCTCTTCATATCAATGGAATTGGGTAAAAAGAGGGGAGAGAGGGGAGGGAAAACTGTTAAGAGATTAAAAAAGAATCAAGAGGTAGATCAATCAAATGTAATTTTGGTTTGGATCTTGATTCCAATAAACCAAGTGCTAAGAGATTTCTTTTGAGAAAACTGGGAAAATTGAAGGTGTATTGGATATTAGAAGATCCAGTTAGAATTGAATCATAGATCGTTAATTTAATTGTGAGGGATAGCAATAATGGTTTGCCTGTGTGTGTGTGTGTGTGTGTGTGTCTACTGGGGAGACACACTAAAGTGGTTAGAGATAAAAAGCTATAACATTTGCAATTTACTTTAAATATACCCGGGGGAAAAAGGTGCATATTGAAGGACGAAGGGACACAGGTTAAACAAAATCAGAAAAATGCTGATAATTATTAAAACTGGGTGATGGGTATGTAGAGGTTCACTATTCTAATTTTATATGTTTGAGACTTTAAATAATAAAAAAGTAAAATAAAAAGACACACATTGTTGCTGGTAGTGTAAATTAATACAAATTCTTTGAAAAGAATTTGAAATACCAAAATAATAAAATGCTTACTTCTTAAAACAAACAAACAAACAAAAAACCTCAGCATTTTTGCAGACCAACAATTGACTCACAGAAATCTATCCTAAGAAAATAATCCCGGATATGTGTAAAGATTACTGAAAGGATATTTGTCCTGGAGGACGTTAGAATGTCAGAACATGAAAAACAACTGTAGTTGCCATCAATAAAAATTAGTTTAACTTACGCTAAAAGACTCTGCTGGTGTATTATGTCATCATAAAAAATGCTGTTGAAAATACTAATATAAAACGTACAAAATAGGTTTTAAAAGATTACAAAATAATTGGCACACTACAATCAGACTTTCACTAAAATTAAGAAAATTGAAAGATCTTATTAAGAGAATGAAACAATATACCTTGAAAGTCACAATGATTTTCTCTAAATAGTGGGAATATAGATGACTTATTTTCTACTTTTAGTTTTCAGTATTGTCTAAAATTCTAAATATAAATATGTATTTGTTTTCAGATTAATTTTAAAAGAATAGGTTAAAATTCTTAATGTTAAATGTCATGCTTTACAAATGCAAAAAGCACTATGTTTTTCTTAGAATTTTTTGGCAATGACTATTTTTTGAATTTAAAAATATTATTTTTAATTTTTGTGGGTACATAGTAGGTGTATATATTCTTAGTTTTTTTTTTTTTGCAGTAAAATACACTAATTTCAAGTGCCCAACCTAGTGGTTTTTTCACATATGTACACACCCAGATGTTACCACTACCCACATCAAGATACAGAGCGTTTCCAGCACCTCCTGTTTTCTTACACACATTTCCAGTCTATTGCTCCCTCCTTCACTTAGAATTAACCACTATTTTGACATCTATAAATATTGTCGGATTTGTACTGTTCTTTAACATTATCTAAATTGAATGATGCAGTATATACTTTTTGGGTCTGGCTTCTGGAACACAGCACTGTGTTTGTAATTCATCTATATTCTTGTATGTTCTAGTGATCCATTCTTTTGTACTAACTATAAATAATTTAATTATCTAATTATGTCATAATTTATTTTTTCATTATCTTGTTACTGAGGCATTTGAGCTGTTTCAGGTTACAGACTATTAGGAATCACTTTTCTAGTAACTCTGTTGTTCAAGTATTTTGTGGACATATACACTCATTTCTCTTGAGTATATACCTAGGAGTGAAATAACTGGTTCATTATAATAACTGCCAAATAGCTTTCCAAAGTAGCACCATTTTATATTCCTACTAACAATGTAAGAGATTTCCAGTTGTTCCACATCCTTGTCAATACACAGTGTTATTAGTCTTTTAAATTTTAGCTCAATTTTTTAAAGGACAGAGTCTTGCTCTGTTGCCCAGGCTGGAGTGCAGTGGCATAACCATAGCTCACTGTCAAACTCCCTAAACCGAAGCAATCTTTCTGCATCAGCCTTCCAAGTAACTGGGATTACTGGTGCTCACAACCTTCAAATAATTTTTAGTAGGCCTTCTCCCAGTGCTTAACAGATTTATAGCTAATGATTCAAAATTAACCAGGACACTTTTAAATCCAAGTGATAGAAAGTCAAATCAAAATAGTGTCAGCAAAAAACAGAAACGTATGGTTCATACCACTGGAAGGCTGTGAATACAGGTTTTTTATGTCATGGGACACACAGAAAATGATAATACATATAGGAGCCCACAGGAATCATCTTAAATTGGCTTGACTCTGGTTGCAGTTGGAGGCAGCATGCCTGCCTCAGCCCGGCCTGGCTACCAGGCTGAAGGAACCAACACACAGAGGCTTAAAGCAGAGGCGATGAACCCAAGTTGATGCTCAACCCTGCTACCTTTGGCACCCTGGCTGGAAAACTCTGAGGTCGGTAACAGGTAACACAATAAAGAATTGCTATGGGAACCAGGCCAATATACTAGAACAGGTACCCAATGATACAAGAACCCACTTCCTACTAGTCTACCTCTCATCACTCTTTATCTCTTTTTTTGGCCTTATCTTTTCTCCATGGGCTGCGGATGGTAGCCACCCAGAATCCTCAGCTTCTGACAACTTCTATCCAAGAGAATGGAAGGGGCATCAGTGTCCCAGGGCTTCTGCAACAAAGTACTGCAGACTGGGTGGCTTAAAAACACAGAAATTTCACCTCTGTATGGAGGCTGGAACACTGAAATCAAGGTGTGCACAGTGATATGCTCTAGAGAAGAATCTAGTCCGTGCCTTTCTCTTAGCTTCTGGTGTCGCCAGCCATCCTTGCGTTCCTTGGCTTGTAGATGCCACTTGGCCGGAGCATCACTTGAATTTCTGCTTCCTTCCTCCTAGGAAGTTTTCCTCCTGGGTCCCTGTGCCTCTTCTCTTTTTATAAGGACTCCAGTCATATTGGATTAAGGCCCACGCTAAAGGAGAGTGTCCTCATCTTAATTTCATTATATCTGCAAAGGCCCTCTTTCCAAATAAGGTGACAATCATAGATACGAGGGGTTAGGACTTCACCATATCTTTTGTGGTACACAATCCAATCGACAACAGAGGGCCTGCTCTTCCCCGGGAATTCATAACATCTGGGCAAGGGCTGACTCAGGCTATGTGTTCAGCTCTTTAACTTATCTTTGGTGTCCCAAAGATGCAGTACTACAGTTTGTTTAGTCTGGATCACATAAACCCTGTGATGAGGCCAGAGGTGGGTGGTGGTGCACAATTATTTGACTGTCAAATATTCAAAAATCACATGGACTAGAGGGAGAATTCTGCCCCCTCCTCAAAAAACAAAACAAAACAAAACAAAACAAAAGAAATGGTATGACCAAAGTATGGTAGGTAGATTAAAAACAATATCTACAAAAGTTTACTCTAAACCATAAATCATTCTGTTTTCTAGTGTTGCATATATTATGAAATTCATTTGGGGAGGCTCACCAAGAATTTATGGTATATATATTGGTGGAGATATTTTACTGAGATACTTTAAAAAAGTGGATACCCTGAATTACTGGTAACATCTGCTTTAAACCCTTTCTAGGAAAAAATTGTCAGGTACCCAGAAGATTTCCTGACTGCTGAGATCATCTCATTGATAAAAGAGCTGCCTTAATCTCTGAAGCGAAGTCAATGTAGGTTCATTTCAAAGAGCATTTTTGAAATAATTATGAATTATAGATATGTACAAACTGTTCAAAATAGTGATTCTGAGGAGTAGACCTGAGGGTTGGGGAGACTGTTATGGGTGGATTATGTCCCCCAAAAGCTCATATGTTGAAGTCATAAGTCCCAGGAAGCTCAGATACGACCATATTCGGAGACAGAGGCTTTGAAAAAGTAATTAAGATAAAACAACATTAAATAAGTGGGCTTTAACCCCATATGACCGGTGTCCTTATAAGAAGAGATTAGGACACAGACACGTGTAGAGGGAAGGCCCTGTGAAGACACAGGGAGAAGATGGTCACCTACAAGCCAAGGAAGAGGCCTCAGAGGAAACCAACCCTGCTGCACCTTGATCTTGCACTTCTTCTAGACTCCAGCAGTGTGAGAAAATAAATGTCTGTTGTTTAAATCACCCAGCTGTGGTCCTTTGTTGTGGCAGCCCCAGCAAATTAATATAGGGACTTAGCGACAACACGAGGATTAAAGCAGAGGCGGTGAACCCATGCTGATGCCTAATCTTTGCCACCCAGTCATGGCAGTGTTTCCTTCGGGGCATGCTGATTCTGCGTTCTCAGGCATGCCGTGTGGGCACTGCCAGCCAGCTTCAGAGATGGGTCCAGGTCCTTTCAAACACGTTAGCTGATGCCCAACCTCTGGGGACACAATTTCTTTCTGTAACGGGTTCATGACCTAACCTGGGCAAATGAGCCTTGATAAGACATTTGCTAGAAGTTCATGGAAAAGAAACTTTCTTGCTTTTCTGAAAAAGCCACTGAGAGAGTCCCTTTACTCTTTCTACAGGATCTGGAGGAGGAAGCAGGCCTGCTAATCCACACAACAATCTCATCAAGAGGGGTCTACTGGCAACCATCTTGTGATCATGAATCAAGACTATTTTACCAGGAAATGATTCCTACAGAAGGCAGAGTGCAGAGAGGAAGAAAACAATCTAAGGACATTATTGACTGCTGTACTAAGCACAGCAATTATATGGGCCAATAAATGCCTTTTCATTCTTAAGTCAGTTGTTATAACTGAATGCATCCTACTATAATGGTTAGAAAATAAAATATTTTTAAAATAGGCCACTGTTACTTTTTTTTTTTACCAAAATAACTAAAGCAAACAACAACATTAAAACTCAAAGAATTATTTTTTAAAATTCCATAATAAGAACCGTAAAAATTACGAGAAACTTTCTTTCTAACAGGAGCCTATTTCTAGAAATCAATTAAATCATTACAAGTAATAAACAATTTCTCTTTACAGAGTACCACGTGCCAAGCCATGTGCTAAGCATATTATATGCAGTATCTCATTTAATCCACACAACAATCTCATCAAGAGTGGTCTATAAATATCCTCATTTTACAGATGAAGAAACAAAGATTCCAAGAGTTTAAATAATTTGCTTAATGTTGCACAGTAAGAAAAAGACTAAACAAAGATTGAGTCCTCATCATCTAACTCGGAAGCCCCTACTGTATACCAGTACACATTCTGCCTTTCTAAGCAAGTAGCATGCATAGCTCTAATCCGTACACCACCTTGCAAGGTAGGGCTGACAGCAGATGAGGAAATTAACACTCACAGACATTATGTAACACGAGGGAGGTCCCACAGTTAGTAATTATACAAAAAGGTAAGCCACAGGGCGCAGAGTGTAAAGTCTCAGAGATTAACAGGCAAGATGATGAATACATGGAAAAAGCCACCAAAGCTTGGGACTCAAAGAGCCCTTAAAGATTCCCAGTTCATCACTTTCTTTTTGTACTTGAAGAACTAAGGCCCAGAGAAATTTCATATCTTGCCCAGGGCAACAGAGCCAGTAGTGGCAGAGGTACAATGACACAAGTCTTTGTTAACCAGCACATCTTTCTAATACACAAGACTGCCTTTGATGAACTGCATTTGCAGGGCACCTGCTGAATACATTTGATATAGGAACTTTTTCCTGTCTTAATGGAATAGATCCAGCCTCTAGTACCTGTTTGTCTAAATACAGTCCCCTAATTTTCCCTACAGAAACAATCTCTTTCCTCCTGTGTTCAGCCTTGGGAGGGCTGGTAAATCCCCCTTCCCTGGACATGTGACTTCAGTCATAACGATTGGAATTTCTCTCCTGGGAATTTGTATTTTGTCTATGCTTTATTTTGATAATAAATCTCTGTTTTTCCCTAAGGAATTTGGAGTCGATTTCCATTGTTCACAACCTAAGAACCTGTAACACTTAAGGCCTTTTTCATTTGCAAGTGTTAGAAAACCCAAGCCAAATACACTTAAGCAACAACAACAACAAAAAACGAAATGTAGCGTCTTAGATGAGGGATCTACAAACTATTGCTCTTGTGCCAAGCCTTCCCCACAACTGCCTGCCTTTGTAAATAGTTTTATTGGAACACAACTAAGCCCATTGGTTATGTATCGCCTATGGCTTTTGTACTCCAATCGTAGAGACCAGCAGCTGTGATAGAAATGATATGACCCACAAAGCCTAAAGCCCTTACTATGCCCGTTTGCCAATCCCTGACTTAGGTAGATTAAAAGTCAGGTGCCGCTAGATCAAGGAACTCAGATGACATTTCTAAACCCCGATCCGTCCATCTCTTGGCTTCTGTCTGCTTTCTTCCTCATGTTAGCTCAATTCTCAGGCTCTTCCCTGTGGTAGCAAGATGACTGCAACAACTCCAAACTACATCTTCTCAGCTTCATCCCCTCCACCAGCAAATAAAAGTCTTAGGCCAGGCCCTCACTAGTCCGAATCAGCCTTTCACTGTGGTCCCCGGGATGAGACTTGCTGATTGCTTTAAGCCCATCAGGATTAACTGCAGGAGCTGAGAGTTTGCTTGCTTCTGCTCCTAAATTTCCTTTATCCCCTTTATTTCATACAATGCCTACTCAGGAGTTAATAATCCATTTTATTCCCAATCAGGAGAGAAAAAAGTGATGACTATTCATGGCTTCTATTATCAAAGAAAGCCATGATATGTGATTTAGTATTAGGACCTTTCTAGTAAAAAATCGAGAAAAGTCAAGGAAATCAGTTCTCATCAGGCCAAGCTCTCATGAACAGCTTCCTTTGTTATGTTTAAGCCTCTGACATTTGCTACATAATTGAAACCTTCTTTTTGGCCTTTCCCTCCCATTTCCCTTCTCTCTCACCTGTCCTGTGACCTACCTTACTCTCAATTTCTCTTCACTTTTCCAGATATCCAGGATCCTTCCTTGGCTATACTCCATGGTTGCTCAAATCTCCATCTCCCTACACTACCTAACCTTTCCCCTGAAATCCTATCCTAGCACAAATTTGTGCACTCCAAAATTTCCTCCTTTTCTTTTCTGCACCAACCACTCTCACTTTTAGTTAGATGCTAGACAAGCAAATAGATTAAACTGAATTACATCAAGATGTCCATCGTGATTCATAGCTAACAGTAGCTCCACATATCCATTCCTCTCAGGTGTGTTGAAAATGAGCCCAGACGAACACCAACTGGCAGGACTTCACAGATTCACCAAGTTTCAGGGTTGGAAGGAAATTAACCAATGAATCCAATGGTTCTCAACTAGTAGATATTAGTGGGAAGTGTTACAAGCAACATGGTATAAATAGTACTAAATAATTTACTTAAATTATTGATTTAAAAAAGTAAAGCAAAGATAGATAAATGGAACTCCAGTCAGGCACTTAACAATGGAGACATATCCTGAGAAATGTGTTGTTAGGTCATTTCGTCATTGTGCAAACATCACAGAATGGACTTGATACAAACCTAGATGGGACAGCCTTTGCCACCCCTGGGCTATATGGTATATATCGCTCCTAGGCTACAAACGTGTATAGCATATTACTGTACTGAGTACTGTGGGCAATTCTAACACAATGGTAAATATTTGCATATCTAAACACAGAAAAGGTACAGTAAAAATATGGCATTATAATCTTACAGGACAACCATCACATATGCAGTCATTGACCAAAAATGTTATGATGTGGTATATGACTGTATATTAAAATTAGAGACCTCTGTTCATCAGAAAACACCCATAGCAGCTAAATTCTCATATCTAGACTATATAAATAACTTCCACAAACCTATAAGAAAACTTGACATTTGAACAGGTACTTCACAGAAGTGTCAGGATATTCAGGTAGCTAAGAAGCATATGAAAAAACGCACACACGCATTAACCCACTGGGAATATGCCAATTAAAACCACCAGGAACCAGAATGATGAACAACTGGAACTCACATCACACTGCTCATGGAAATGCAAATAGGTATAGCCATTTTGGAAAACTGCTTAGTGTCTACTAAGCTGTTTAGTACTTGCTGAACATGGACAATCTAAAGCTGAACCAACAATTCTACTCCTAGGCATATTATGGAACTAGTCAAATAACTCTGGACATAAACTCAACTTATGGGGAGTTGCAATTTAAAGTCTGTAGGAAAAGTGACAAATCTCAAAAAGACCTTGAACCTTCCTTAAATTGCCCATAAAATACAGTATATAGACACACTATCTCTACCATTTAGTGCATGCTCAACAGTTTACACAGCAAAATTCATTTGATCCTCACAATTCTACAAGATAGGTTCTACGAACCCAATAGTACAAATGGGCTCAGAGAAGCAGAACAACTAGCCCAAGATCACACAGCTAAATTGAGAGAGAACTGGGGTTTAAGCCTGACCTCAGTCAGTGTTCACACGCTTGTCCATTCTGTACTACCTCTCCAGCTGGTTGCCCTCATTAAGGCAGACAAGCCCTGTAAAGGTGGAGAGGAGAGAAGAGTGTTCAAAGCTTCCCTGTGCTCCGAATTCCCATGGCCCTATTTCTTTTTTTTTTCTTTTTTTTTTTTTTTGAGGCGGAGTCTCGCTCTGTCGCCCCGGCTGGAGTGCAGTGGCCAGATCTCAGCTGACTGCAAGCTCGGCCTCCCGGGTTCACGCCATTCTCCTGCCTCAGCCTCCCGAGTAGCTGGGACTACAGGCGCCCGCCACCTCGCCCGGCTAGTTTTGTATTTTAGTAGAGACGGGGTTTCACCGTGTTAGCCAGGATGGTGTCGATCTCCTGACCTCGTGATCCGCCCGTCTCGGCCTCCCAAAGTGCTGGGATTACAGGCTTGAGCCACCGCGCCCGGCCCCATGGCCCTATTTCATTCATCAACCCAGATGCTAGCCTTTTCCGGAAAGTATTGGTTCGGGTTCTCCACTTCTCCAGTTTCCCATTCAGAGCCTTAGTCTAAACTAGGAGTGAAGCCACCTTTGTATACATTATAACTGAGGAAATCATGCAGTGAAAAAGATTAGACCTAATTGACTCCATCTTGCTTCCAACCTTTAAGCTGTCCTTGTTCATTCCTAGGCATAAGCTGAATTAACCTTAGGAAGGAATTTAGTTTACAGTTTGCCTCTGAAACAAAACCGATAGTAATCCTTTCCCAAAAAGACCCCCTTCTTGCCTGGGGACCAGTCTGCCTTTGTAGGACTAACAAATTAGCTACCGAATTAGAAATTATGTTTTAGGGGTCATGCAGCCTCTGGCTGCCAGAGTCTGACCCTTCCCAAATTACTCCTGGGGATAACATCAGTATTATAAAACCTAAGATCAGTGCTTGAGATATTTTGCAGACCCTGCACTGGATGGATTAGCTGACACCGCCCAGACCGGTAATCTGGCTCAACCAGTCCTGTGATCCCACCCAGGAACAGAAGACAGCAAGAAAATCTCATTTCAACCCCCTCTATGCTTCCATTTCCAACCTGACCAATCAGCACTTCCCACTTCTCAAGCCCCTACCTGTCAAATTCTCTTTAAAAACTCCCATCCCCAAATGCTCAGGGAGACTGATTTGAGTGATAATAAAACTCTGGTCTCCTCCTACACAGCTGATTCTGCATGATTTACTCTTTCTCCATTGCAATTCCCCTGTCTTGATAAATCAGCTCTGTCTAGGCAGTGGGCAAGGTGAACCCATCAGATGGTTACAGGAGGAGCTGACAAACCACAGCCATGTCCAGCAGATCACCTGTTTTCTATAAAGTTTTATTGGAACACAGCCAGACCCATTTGTATCCTTTATTGCTGCTTTTGCCCTATAATGGCAGTGTTGAGTAACTGCAACACAGACCGTATGGCCCTTGGTGCCTAAATTATTTTCTATCTGGACTTTGATAAAAAAGTTTGCTGATTCCTGTACTAGACTAATAAACTTCCCCTTAGTCAATCCCCTATAACGGCCAGGAGGAGGTGGATTTTGTCATGTCCTGGTCCTGATAAGCCTCCTGGTCACCCAGGCTCCATCTTCATGAAGAGACATCTGGAGGCTCTCAGTTCAGAAGAATTCCGAGGGGCTCCAAAGCTGTTTTCTGCTCCTAACAGGCCCACCCACTTCTTAGGTAGCTAATCCTAGAAGGGCTTGTTTCAGGCAAGGCAACTACACTCATCTGTGTGAACTGCGTTTATGTCTAATTATCACACAGCACAATATTGATTTTGCATATCCTTTACAACATCACATTAAATTTGCGGCAAGCTTTATTTGATCTCAACACTAAAGTCTGCTCATGCATATTCCACTTCATAACTAGTTGCTTGTGGAATATGGCCAATTGCTCACAGTTTATACAAAATCAAAGGGAACACTGGTCAGGAGTATTGAACTATTCTCTCATACTCCAGATTAATTCTAATGTGTAGCCGATGAAAGGATATTACTACAAAGCTAACAGCCCAAAAAGAAGTTCAGATTTTCAAATGAAATATCAAGAGACAATTATTAGTAAGTTTATGGACTGTGTAGTGATTTAATACTTCTAAAGCCAAAGCTATCAGCTTAATTTAAATAACTGCTGCCTTGACTAAAGCCTTCAGCAAAAAAACATTGGGATTTCCTAAATACATCTAGACTTTGCAAATGTGAGTTTTATACCAGGAAAGGAGGCAAATATGCTTTCTTATCCTAACAGTTCAATTAAAAGCATATGCTTTTAATAATAATAGCTAAGCTTTCCTAAATTCTTACATTGGACTAGACTCTGTTTTTGCATGCATTATCTCATTTCATCTCCCCAACAGCCATAAAGAAGTACGATTACGATCCCCATTTTACAATGGAGGAGACTAACGTGTAGTAATTAAGTAACTCGCAAAAGTTCGTAGTGCCGTCTAGATAGCCCTGTTCACTCCTTTGTGCCCTATAGTCCTTATACAAACATCATAAAAAGTTGTCAAGTCAATGTCCATTTTCTACTGTGAGAAATCCAATTTAGATGAAGGATTCTGCTATATATTTACAGAAAAAGCATACACGGAGATGCTATTAGACACCAGGCACTGTTCTATGTTTTGCAGTCATGATTTCACTTCTTGCTAGCAACCCCCGCAGTCCTTGCATTATCTTCATTTTTCAGCTGACTGACCTGAGACTCGGAGAGGTGAAATAACTCGCCCAAGGTCACATAGATAGTAAATAACAGAGCAGGCACTTAATTGGGGAATGGACATTTGGATGTCTGCAAAGTGCTTTGAGACCCCTTAACGAAAGCGCCGTCTTCATACATCAATGAATCTAGTTGAAGATGTTGGGCTGAGATGTGTATGATAGAGTAAAATTGTGGGTCAGAGCTGGGGCAGAGCTAAACAGCTCTGCTTACTAAAAAGAGTAAGGAATTTGAAGTTCCCCAGAGGCAGAGAAAAAACAACACTGGAGGCCGCTGTGGGGCAAAGGGCATCAAGGGGAACCCTTAAAACGTAGCCAAGTGGGACTTTGGAGAGAAGAAGTCCTGAAAGATGTGAAAGTGGTTTGCAGGAATGTGCAGGTGCGTGTGCGTGCGCGTTGAAGTATGTGCAATATACATCCCCTCACCCCCTCCTCAGACCTCACCAGCTTATTGTGAGCCAAGTCCACTTTACTCTCTGATGTGTGGGGAGATTCTTTTCGGATAACAACCCTAGCTGTGGGCTGTTGCAAGGCAAAAACAAAGATTGCTCATGTGGGTACAGGAGCCCAAGCCCAAGGGACCAGCTGACCTCCCATCCAAGTTACGTAAATAATTTACAGGGAACTTATTTCAGTTCCTTCTTGCCAACCACATGATTCAATTGAATTAGGTCCTCTTTAGTACCAGGTACTAAACAAATAAACGAAAGGACTCATTACAGGCTATTTGAGACTAAGTTTCTACACTGCTCACTATGAAACAGGTACCTTACCCATGTTAATTATTTAACCCTCACAATCCTATGAAGTAGAGATATTGTAACAACCATTTTACATCAGAGAAATTGAAGCACATGGAAGTTAAATAACTAGGTCAAAACCACACAGCTGTTAATAACAGCACAGCTGGGACTTGAATTCAGGCAGTGTGGCTTCAGAGCCCATAATCTGAACCACTACACCAAACTGCCCAGTACATGCTGCCTCGAGTGTAGTGGACTGAGGAGAAATCAGCAATGGCAGTAATTGCAGTGCATTCTAACCTCCCACCTCTGGTTCCCAAATTGACCATGGGCAAGTCTATTTAGTATTCTTCCTCAAGGTAGATTGAACTGGCAATGCAGATAAGGTCAATCATGCTGTTAAAACTACAGGTTGGCTGCTTTTGGAACCTCATTTTGAGGTGCTTGGCTTTTTCATACAGGAAAAGACATTGGGAATGAACTTGGACTCATAAGCCAGATGTCCAGTCCCAGATCCCTCCATTCTTAGAGCATCTCTGCCCCACTCCCCATTACATCTGTCATTGGCTCACCTGCTGCTTCAAAAGGAGACAGCATTTGGCTACCCAACAAAGCAAAGTGTCCCAGCCAGAATGCAGGGACTAGGACAAAAACCATCTTTGATATATCAAACATTTTTAAAACTTGAAACACACATAACTCTTTGAGCCCCGAATATTGGTATAGCTTAAAACTTCTTCCTCAAGGCAGGATGAAACATGTAATAATATAAAGGGTAGGAAATCCCCAATAGCATGGCTGATACCTGCTTTTTTCTCACCCCAACCAAGATTAAATCATCAAGAAGGAAACTTTAGGTACATTTCTTGACCAATGTGTAATCTGGTTTTCTTTCTGTGAGGCAGAAGACTGAGAACTAACAATTTGGTGCTGTTGAAGGTGGCGGTGAGGAGGTTCCTATTAGAAGAACTATTAACTTTTAGAGTTACAATGGCATTAAGCCATTTGCTTTGCAATTACACAGGGAATAAACATTGATAGGATGTTCTGTGAACACAGCTGCACACCGACATCTGGCATTGCTTCTGGAATCCTAGAGGATACATCTGTCAGTAAAGTGGCTCCTCTGGAGACCCCCATGCTCAGCCCTTGGAAGCTAGAATGGAAATGCAGCTGCTATATCACACAGCAAAGACAGAAAAGGGCAGGTTGCCCTGCCCAGGCTGAAAAACCATAGACTTGGTTCTACCTCAAGTAGAGGTGTCAGGGTCTGTGCTCCTCACCACAAAGATGACTCGAATTCATAAAAACAAACACTAAAAGCTATTGAGCAACTACAATGGGCCAGAGACTGTGCTGTGCACTCTGTATGTTATACTTCATAATAGTGAGGTGGGTAATAGCAGTATTCCTGTTTTACAAGGGAAGACAGAGGCTCAGAGAGGATGAAATAGGTACCTAAGCCTACGTATTTAGCAAGTGGCAGAGCCAGGACTTGAACATTGGTTTATTCTGATGGAGGAGACCATGCTCTTATCCATCACCCTACACCACCTCTCAAGTGAGTGGCAATGAACAGCTGATCCAACAGATCATACAACACTGGCTCAGCCCTTAGCAGGCATACTTCCCAAGCACCAACTTGGTGTAAAGCACACCTGCTGAGTGAAATGTAGACAGCACAGCAGTGCTGTGTTTAGCAGATGGAGATGGTAATCTCTACCTTCAGAGTACACAACACCTGTTCTCTCATTTGTACTTTTCCATCTTTTCTTCCCCAACAATTTTTCCCTTTCCCAAAGTCATGGTAAGACACTCAGATGACTCACTCTGAGGAAAAAAGCAAGTATTTTAATCTTCCCCTCTTTGAGTCTTTCTCTAGATATCTAGGTATATACCAGCAATATATTTATGTGCTTCTCAAAAAATGGTATTCAGTAAAAACGCTCCCTCCCACCCAGGCCCCCATCTACCCTGTTCCTACTCCCAGGCCCTACCTATTCATATTTTCTTGTGATTCTTTCCAAACTTCATGCATATACAAGACACTACAAATACGTTATCTCCTCTCACTCCTTCCCATTTTACTGGCACTTTTTTTCATGTGAATATTCAGGGGGGCATCTTCATTCTCTTTTATAGCTACATAGAGTTATATTGTATGGATTTACCATAATGTATTAATATTTAACCTTTCCCATATTAACAAACATTCTGATGGTCTCCAAGCTTTTGTTATTCATAAGTTGATAGTTTGAATTCCTTGAATCTATACCTCAGTTGGCTAGAGCTCAGAGAGGAGAAAGATAGATAGACATCCAAAATTCCAACACTATTCACCACTAAAAGCTCTGAGTAAAAAAGCAAAACATTCAGCAAAAGCCCCTGTATGAAAAGATCTTACTATGCTAGGAGAGACTGTCCTATCTACCTTTTTCCAAAGATCTCCTCAGCCCAGAAAAAAAAAGTGACATCCTGAACTAGGTAACCCATACATAGAGCATTAGTGCTTAATGTCTTAGAGTCTTCATAAAAGTAATAAACCTCCCCGATTTTTTTACTATAACTTCAGATGGTTTGTTAAGATAATATAAAATTCAACCCAGCATAGCCTACCAACTCAAGAGGGGTCCAAGAAAGGAGGCCTTTGCTTCTTTGGCTGGGCCCATTAGAAGCCAAGCAATAGCCCTCTCCACCAAGACATTTGCTCCCCCGGCTCTGCCCCAGCCAAGCCAGAGATGCTTGCCTGAAGTTGTGAAAATGTCGCATTGGTGCTAGATATGTCACCAAGAGGTGGTATTTCTTCTTCTACCTCTTTAAGGTTTTCACTAAAAACTGCTATGCCAAGCAGCCACACCTTAGAATGGGATTAGCACTGCATAATACGAGAATTAAGAAACTTTGAATACCCTTGACATCCTTTCCTTCCCTAAACTCAATTGCTGCATTCTCAAGCTCTTCCTCCCTCCCGTTCTCCCCGTAATTGATTCTATGGGGTGCATTATGCTCATGCACATGGAAGGTCAGAAAATTCAGGATTGATGTTCCTGGGAACATTCTTTTTTTTTTTTTTGAGACGGAGTCTGTGTCACCAGGTGGAGTGCAGTGACATGATCTCGGCTCACTGCAACCTCTGACTCCTTGGTTCCAGCGATTCTCTTGCCTCAGTCTCCCGAATAACTGGGATTACAAGCACACGCCACCATGCCCAGCTAATTTTTGTATTTTTAGTAGAGACGGGGCTTCACCATGTTAGCCAGGATGGTCTCAATCTTCTGACCTCGTGATCTGCCCTCCTCGGCCTCCCAAAGTGCTGGGATTACGGGTGTAAACCACCCCGCCCGGCCCCTGGCAACATTCCCAACCAGTGACTAAGGAAGTTGCTGTATAAATACTGCAAGTCCTTTTCCTCTTGGGTGGGAGAACTCTGGGGTGCATGTTTCATGCTGGTTCTGGGAATCCCCGGTAGGATTTAGCTTCAGTCACCCACATGGGTAATTTTCTTGACAATTCATCTTTTATTGGCTACTTTCCCTTGCCCACCTAACATCCTTACTTGTGTAACAGTGTTCCCCTCACCTTCCAAAGAAATTACTTGCACTAGTATCCTTATCTCAGGGTCTGCTCCTAAGTGAATTCAAACTAAGAGGCTCTACTTCGCCCTTGTTGAATGCTCTCTGGGTAGACTCTAATGGGCTCATTCTTATTAAAGTGTAAACAGCTCTTAATGATCAGGGGAGTGAGTTTCAAAGCAGAAATAGGCCGGGCGCGGTGGCTCAAGCCTGTAATCCCAGCACTTTGGGAGGCCGAGACGGGCGGATCACGAGGTCAGGAGATCGAGACCATCCTGGCTAACATGGTGAAACCCCGTCTCTACTAAAATATACAAAAAACTAGCCGGGCGAGGTGGCGGGCGCCTGTAGTCCCAGCTACTCAGGAGGCTGAGGCAGGAGAATGGCGTGAACCTGGGAGGCAGAGCTTGCAGTGAGCTGAGATCCGGCCACTGCACTCCAGCCTGGGCAACCGAGCGAGACTCCGTCTCAAAAAAAAAAAAAAAAAGCAGAAATATACTTAAGGCAGTAGTTCTAAAGCAGTGGGCTGGACACAGGGGAGTTCTTGACAGGCTTGCTGCCAAGTTTTGATCTAACGGTAAAATCTATTTTTGCAACAACTGATAGTACTTATTGTTATTCCCTGTCAGACGGAGTTGTGAACTGAGAATACCCCTGGGGACAGAGTAAATTAGGGTACCATTTGCAACACATATGAGTAAAGAAGCTCAGCATTATGTCAAGCCACGGAATGATGTTGTGTTCTTTTGAGAGGACACAACAGGCTTCCAGGTCAGGATGGCAAATTGCTCTGCTCTAATAGTGACATGGAGTCAAAGAATTGCCACCTAACTAACGGGATAATCATGGGTGATACACAGACACTTTGAGACATCATAGAACTGTAGAAGTGACTGTGTTGTCATTATAGTGGACTTTTTGAATATAGTTGAGTCTCTTCATCCCTTTAATCTTAGAAGTGTGCCAAACACACACACACAAAATCTCTAATGGTGGCTTTCAGATTACAGCCAGTGAGAGGGACCTGGGAGAAACAGATGACAAGGAAACATTTTTGGAGACTTTGAAATCATATACCACCACCACCACCATCATCCCCACTACCACCACCAACATCATCCTCACTACCACCACCCATCATCCTCACTACCAACACCCATCATCCTCACTACCAACACCCATCATCCTCACTACCAACACCACCCATCATCCCTACTACCACCACCACCATCATCCTCACTACCAACACCCATCATCCTCACTACCAACACCCATCATCCTCACTACCAACACCACCCATCATCCCTACTACCACCACCACCATCATCCCACTACCACCACCACCATCATCCTCACTACCACCACCCATCATCCTCACTACCAACACCCATCATCCTCACTACCAACACCATCCATCATCCCCACTACCACCACCACGCATCATCCTCACTACTACCACCCATCATCCCCACTACCGCCACCAGCATCATCCTCACTACCACGACCATCACCATCCTCACTACCACCACCATCATCCCCACTACCACCAGCACCATCATCCCCACTACCACCACCACCATCATCCCCACTACCACCACCACCATCACCACTACCACCACCACCATCATCCCCACTACCACCACCACCCAACATCTCCACTAACACAACCACCATCATCCCCATTACCACCACCACCCATCATTCCCACTACCACTACCACCCATCATCCTCACTACCACCACCACCATCATCCTCACTACCACCACCCATCATCCTCACTACCACCACCATTCACATTTGTAGAGTGTTTGCGCCATATCAGTTATTTTCAAATGAGGCTGCAAGCAACTCTAAGGGCTCTGAGAAGGAACCTGGGAGGTTCCGCCAACAGTAAAAGACTTGGTTCCAAAATAAGGAATGTTGAAACTAACTGTGATATTCAGTTCTCAGGTTTACTTGTTGATTTTACTTGAAAAAAATCCTATCACTAAATGTACAGTTTGAAAACCATAGGTAAGCCTGGTCATTTTATTCTTAAAACTACCCCTAACTTGCAGGTGAGGAAAGTAGAGAGAAATTAAATGACATGCCTGAAGCCACAGACTAGACGTGAGCTAAACTGTAGTACACAGCTGTGGTCCCAAAGCCTCACCATGTCCAGTGCTCTTTCTTCTATATTATACTACATTTGAGTATTGATGATGAAACACATGGTTTAGTAATTTCTTGGCCTTGACGCTTGTTTCGGTGAGAATAGGTCAGAAAACAGTTTATAGAAAGTTCTTAGAATTTAGCCTGCTCCAAGAAACTCACCAAAACAACTCCAAGTCATTCCCTCCCTGAGCCATACCTAACACTTGTTATTCCAGGAGCTGCTTCAATGAGATACATTCTCACAGCTTGTCTAATGTGTCTACACTGTCCATACACTTTGCTGAATGCCCTCAAATTTCACCTGTATCAATCTACTATTGCTGCAATACTGCTGCAAGATAAAAACTTTGTGACTGAGGAAAATAAGACTTTTTTTTTCTCACTTACAGATCTGTAGGTTGACTAGGGCAATTCTGCCTTAGTTCAGTTTTGTGTCTGTTCCATGTGACTAATTCTGGATCACAGGGAGAAAGGGCAGTGGCTACCCAAGTTATGCTCTTCTTTTGGCTGTCAGAACAGCAGAAGGCCAAGCCAAACAGTGCAAGTATTGTTTAGAGCCTCTAATAGAGTCACATCTGATCACACTACGCTGACCAGAACAAGTCAATGCCCAAGCCCAGAGTCAGTGACTCAGGAAGTGTACTCTGTCCCAAGGTGGAAGGGAAGTGAGTGAAGATTTACTGAACAATACCTCAATCTATCACGTCAGCTAAAAATGTGATTCCCATGAAGGGAGGTCAAACAGGTCTTTCCAAAGTCCTCTAAATCTAAAATGCAATACTATTAATCAAGTTAGTCCTGTAAGCTGCCAGGAGGAGACCATCCCAAAGGGACCTTTCCTGAGGGACCCGGGGGAATGTGTAATGGCACTCTTCCAGGCTAGAGACAGCAAGGTAGAAATTATCTAGTGGAGACTGTGGCATTTCAAAAACCAACTACTTCACTTCTCAAAACCTGCCCCAAACCAAACTTTCAAATCTTCTTTAGAGGATGGGTCCTGAAGACAGAGAGAAAGAGCAGATGTGGGTGACTTATACTCTCCATCCTCCAAAATCAATTTCTAGCAATGGAAGTCTTGGCAAAGATACAGAACAGCACAGCAGCTAAAAACAGGCTACTGAGTTTCACAATTGCATGTCTGAGTCTCTACTAATGCTGGACACATTGGTTCTTCCTTCCAACTCCACAGCATCCATTTCCCCTCTTTCTTCCTAATAAAATCCCAGTTCTTCTCAGGAAACATTCCTCCTCAGGGGACAATGACCCACCTCCAGCACAAACCCCAGGGATAGACCTAGAGGGAATTCCATTCACTTTGCCAGTGATTGGTTCCCAAGTAGGTAAGTGACCTAGATTGGGCCAATGAGACACACAGTGTGCCTGTGGGGGAAAGTCTGCTGGAAGGAAGGGAAAGGGATTTCAGGAAAAAGTTTCCTCATTCCAAGGAGAAAACCCTAGGAAGAAACTGTCCCTCTCTTCTTCCCCTGGACGTAGCAAAGGGAAATGTGGGGGGTACTTTTATTTTTTCAACATTACACAATTATTACATGTTCTTTTCTAGCACTGTGAGAAAATAGAGATAAGCAATACAAGAAAAGGAAGAAGAAGTTCACACCTGATCCCATCGCCCAAAGAAATCACTGTGAACACTTGTGCGTATTCTTTCAGACTTTTTTTGTTGGTGGCCGCTTCGAGAAGGAAAGGAAAGAGGAAAAACTGGTATCCTCATGCACTACTTCCGGGAGGGTGCATTGGCTTGGTCTTCTGCTATTCTATATGTCATTGCTAGTGCCCTATTTCTGCCTGAGGGTATAAGCAACAGGAAGATGGCAGACCAGAGAGGTAGAAAGAAGAGGCACACTGAGGACATTGCTGAGCTGCCAAATCAACCTCCCCGAAGTTTGCCCTATGTCCTCACTTTTAAATGAGATAATAAAATATCCTTGTTGATACTTTTGACTTGAAGTTGAAGGTGTCTTAACAATATCTACCTCTGCCACTTCCTAGCAGTCTGCCTTTGAGTAAGCCGCTTAATTTCCTTAACTTCATTTTTGTGCCGGTACCTCTGTCATGGAATTGTGAGAAGTGAATGACAAGGCATATGAAGCATTTGCAAACTTGTTGTGTCTAGTGGCTGGTAAGGGGGGAATATCTCACAGTATGATTTTTATTACAGGGCTTTTTGGTGCCTTCTAGCAAGAAAGTACAGGTCTGGGAAAATAACTGCAGTTTCTGCACCTCCATGTTTAGGTTTGTCGCCCCCTGGCTGTTTCTTCTAGAAATTTACAACAAAAACCGTCACAATGGGAAGGGCTCGGGTCCTTTTTAGGGTGTGGCAATAAGGGTCTTCTGTAGTCATGACTACCAACCCTGTGAGTGGGTAGGAGCCTCAAGAAGAGACGTGGGGGGTGCTTTTATTTTTTAAACATTATACAACTATTCCATGTTCTTTTTTTTTTAGAGAAAATAGAGATAAGCCATACAGGAAAAGGAAGTTCACACCTGATCCCATCACCCACTGAAATCACTGTGAACACTTGTGTATATTCTTTCAGACTTTTTTGGTGGTGGTTGCTTTGAAAAGGAAAAGGAAAGAGAAAAAAACTGGTATCCTCATGCACTGCTTCTTGGAGGGTGCATTAGTAAAGCCTTTATTAGAAGGCAACTTTGCAAGATGATTAAAAAATAATAATAATGCACCTCCCCTTTTGCTCACCAATTCTGTTTCTAGAAATCCATCCCCTGGAAGCAATAACGAAGGTAGTAGGTACATAGATTCAAAGTGCCAGCACCCACTACTCACAAAGCAAAGACTTGGGACCAACCTAAATGTCCATCAATGATAGACTGGATTAAGAAAATGTGGCATATATACACCATGGAATACTATGCAGCTATAAGAAAGGAAGAGTTCGTGTCCTTTGCAGGGACATGGATGAAGCTGGAAACCATCACGCTCAGCAAACTATCACAAGGACAGAAAACCAAACACTGCATGTTCTCACTCATAGGTGGGAACCGAACAATGAGATCACTTGGACACAGGGCAGGGAACATCACACACCAGGTCCTGTTGGGGGGTGGAGGTCTGGGGGAGGGATAGCATTAGGAAAAATACCTAATGTACACTATGAGTTGATGGGGGCAGCAAACCAACATGGCACATGTATACCTATGTATCAAACCTGCACATTGTGCACATGTACCCTAGAACTTAAAGTATAATAATAATAAAAATGGTACATATACATAATGGAGTACTATTCAGCCATAAAAAGAATGAGATCCTGTCGTTTGCAAGGAGGTTCCTGGCTAAGTGACATAAGCTACGCCCAAAAAGACAAAGTGCCAGCACCTTTCTACACACCTTATGTAATTCAGTCAGTCCTCACAGCAATCTTATTTTATTTAATAACAGTTTTATTGAAATATAATTCATATACTAACAGTGCATTTAAACTGCTATAACAAAATGCCATAAACTGAATGGCTTATCAACAATAGAAATTTGTTTCTTACAGTTTTGGAGGCTGGGAAGTCTTAGATCAAAGCACTGGCAGATTCAGTGTCTATTGAGGGCCCACTTCTGGTTTATAGATGGTGCTTTCTTGCTGTGTCCTCACGGTGGAAGGCGTGAGGGGTCTCTCTCTAGCCTTCTAAGTAATGGCAATAATCTCATTCAGGAGGGCCCCACCCTTATGATCTAATCACCTCCAAAACATCATCACATTAGTAATTAGGTTTCAGTAGATGAATTTCAGGGGGACATAAACATTCAGACCATAGAACCTACCATACAATTCAACTATTTAAAATATACAATTCAATGGCTTTTAGTATATTCACAGATAGGTGCAACCATCACCACAGCAAATTTTAGAACGTTTTTATCATCCCAGAAAGGAAACTTCATACCCATTAACAATCACTCTCCATTTCCTCCCTTCCCACTCATCCCCAGCCCCTAAAAACACTTATCTACTTTCCGTCATTATACATTTGGTGATTCTGGACATTTCATATAAATGGAATTATGTAATATGTAGCTTTTTATGACTGGCTTCTTGTACTTAGCATAACGTTTCAAAGGTCATCCATGTTGGATCCTGTATCAGTACTTCATATCTTTTTAATGTGAAATAATATTCCTGTGTGTGAATATGTCCAATTTTGTTTATCTCTTCATTAGTTGATGAACAGTTGCGTTGTTTCCACCTTTTGGCTATTACGAATAATGCTGCTCTGAACATTTCTAAACGAACTTTTGTGGCAACATGTGTTTTTATTTCTCTTGAGTATATACCTATGAGTGGAATTGCTGGGTTAAATTGTAACTCCGTGTTAACCTTTTGGGGAATGCCCAGACTGTTTACAAAGCAGTTGCATCATTTTATATTCCCACCAGCAGCGCATGAGGGTTCCAATTTCTCCATGTCTTCACCCACACTTGTTATCTATTTTTAAAAATTATATCCATCCCAGTGAGTGTAAAGTGCGCCTCATCATGGTTTTCATTTGCTTTTCTCTGATGGCTAGAGGGAGATTATTATCATTACTTTCAATGTACAGATGAGGAAACTGAGGCACAGAGAGGGTAATTTATATATCATGACTTAGTAAGTGTCCAAAATTGTGGGTGTACAACAGTTCATGCAGAAGGAAGTTTGCTGTGACACTATTTGTGAAAAGAAAAATTAGAACTGTATGTTTACTAGCAGGGGTTTATCCCTGCAGAGAACCATTATGCAACTATCAAAGAATGAGGAAAGATCATTCATGCTGACACGGAATGAGCTCCAAGACATATTGTTAGTGAAAAAAGCCAGCCACAGAATTGTACGTACAGCACAAACCTGTTTGTGTTAATACATATCTGGATTGGAAGGCTCCTCACCAAACAGTTCACAATATCCCCTAAAACAAAAGCTCCATGAGAGCAGGGATTTTTGTCATTTGGCATATGGTGAATGGCTGTATTGCCAACCTTCAAACAACAGCACAGAATAACAGCTGAATCTGTTGTTAAATGAATAATTCCTTGAGACAGACGAATGGAAGGCAGGAATATATGTAGATGAACTCATTTTATTCTGCAGACCCATGTCCTCTATACATGAATTCATGTAGTAGTTATGTTATTTTTGACACAGAAAAAAATAGTAAGGAATTCTTGAGGCCTTTAGCAAGAAAAAGATGAGGTCCCCAGAGAGTTGGTATATAACTGAGGAATGGCCTCAGTCTCTTCTGAGGATGCTGTGAGGACCCTCCTGGGCCACAGTGTCCCTCATTTCAAGTGAGTGCAGCTCTCACCCAGCTGAGCTCCACCTCTTAGGGTTGAATTGGGGATGATTAGCTGGTGGAGCAGACACAGGCCTGCTCCTGCCCTGCTGGACATCCCACCCTGATCAATAAGCTACTCTTCCAGTTAACAGGAATCCAATGTTGGGATGTTAGCAGTGAATCTTGTTTTCACGCCTGAGAAGATCTTAAAAATCAATAAGCATTAGAGGGACGTGACCATGTATTGTTCGTTCTATTGTTTTTCAATATTTGTTTAATTTTTCGTTGCGGTTAAGCCCTCTGAAGAGGCCCAAAGATCAATGGCTTCTTGTGAGGCACAGGCAGGTGCATATGTCACATCACTCAAGGCTAATGGCAGTTTAGGTAGTGGAGAGACAATTAGGGAAGGGACCAGGAGCTGTGGTTTGACTCTGTTTTGCCAGTCAAGTCAGGATAAAGGAATGATCTATATTTTACAACAGGTGCAGATTACAAAATTCAAACAGTGAAAATGGCAAGTTGCACCAAAAATAAAGATTAGCGGAAGCCAGGAAAGAGATACGTAGGTTGGGTGGACAACAGGCTGCTCCTAACAGTTGAAGGGGATGTTATGGGTCTGATAATGTCTTCTCGATTTTTTTTTTACGAGCAAGGTATCTCCACATTCTCTTACTCTAGCCCTTTTCTCATGCCAAGAAGGCACAGAGCTAGGTGTTCAGTGGGGTATGGATTGGGCATTGTCTTTGACTTCCCCTGACACAACTCTTCAAGAACCCAGTCCTATCGATTTCACTCCAAAGTAACTTTCTATTGCATCTATTTCTCTCCATCACCACTGTCATTGTTTTAGTTCAAGTCACCATCACTTTGAGTCTGGACGTGTACGGTTGCTTCCGAAGCTGTCTTCCTGTCTTGAGGAAGAGTCCTACTTCCCTCCACTTCCTTCTCCACACAGAGAGAGACTAAACTCGAGAGGCCTTGTGTTGCCTTGTCATTAGGGCAGCATGGGCTCTGGATGCCTGGCCTCGAATCCTGACTCCTCCAGATATGTGACGTTGAGCAGGTGACTTCACTCTTCTGTGCCTTGGCTGGCTTCTCTCTTAAACAGGGGTGCTAATCTGCACATACTTGATAAAGGCACAGCGAGGATTAGGCAAACTCATATAGATGAAGTGCTTAAAACAGGGGCTGCCAGATCCTAGCAGGTGCACACACATGAGCCAGCATCTTTCTTTCTTATTTTCATTTTTATTTTGAGACAGAGTCTCACTCTGTTGCCCAGGCTGGAGTGCAGTGCACTGCAACCTCCACCTCACTGCAACCTCCACCTCCCAGGTTCAAGCAATTATTGTGCCTCAGCCTCCCAAGTAGCTGGGATTACAGGTGCCCGCCACTATGCCCAGCTAATTTTTTGTGTTTAGTAGAGATGGGGTTTCGCCATGTTGCCCAGGCTGGTCTCGAACTCCTGAGCTCAGGTGATCTGCCTGCCTCAGCCTCCCACAGTGCTAGGATTACAGGCCTGAGCCACTGTACCCGGCTGAGCCAGCATCTTTCTGAAATGCAGTCCCCTAGTTATGCTGTGGTTGGGACAAAGTCCAAACTCCCCCATACTCCTTATAAGACTCTGTAGGACCTGCCTACCTTTCTCTTCCCATCTCTTAGTGACTCTGCTTCACATTTGGCACTCACGTTAAATGTCTTTTTGTTCCTCTAGCAAGACAGGTCAGCAGGCCTACACACAGGCTGTTCCCTCTCTGCCTCGTACATTCTCCCCAAAATTCTTCCCCATCCCCACTTCAAGGATCATTCTTCCTCAGGTCTTAGGTGCTGTTTTCTTCAGAAGCATCCCTCATGCATTGAATTCTGATTAGGGGCCCTTCATTGTGTTCCTATGGTACCCTTACCTCCCATCAATGGGCTTGCTATTTTGTATCTTCCAGTTTTTACTATAAAATATTTCACACAGAAAAGCCAAAAGCCAAAAGCATGGTGCAATAATAGTACAGTAAACTCCCATATACTTCCAACCATTGGTAATATTTTGCCATATTTGCTCATTCTCTCTCTTTCTGTCTCTCCTTCTCTCTCTCTGTACTTATTTGTTTCCAAGTAAATTACAGACACCATGACATTTCACTCCTAAATATTCCAGCTTGTATCTCCTCAAAAGAAAAAAAGATGAGGGGGTATTCTCCCACCTAAAACACAATACTTCCATCACACCTTAAAAAATTAATAATTCTCTAATATTACTGAATGCTTGGTCTACATTCAAATTTTCCCAGTCATTTTCCAATTCCCTCTTAGGGTCTTCCTGCTCCATGGCATTTAATTGTTCCTTTATTGGCCCAAGGGCTCTGTGAGGAATGGAAGGTGTCCCCTCTGCTCTCATCTCCCAGCACGCAGCTCAGGGCAGCCCCTCCGTATATTTATTGAAAGAAAGGACAACCCTCCAACCCCCCATGCCCCACTTCCTCCAGCTGGGAAGGGTCCTCGGCCCCCTACACACACACTGACCCGTCATGGCATAGCATCCCTTCTGTGGTTCAAGTCGGAAACCTGAAAGACATTCTAGACTGACCCCTCCCTTAGGTGGCTGCCACTCTCTCCAGCTTAATCCCTCCCAGGGCTTCGGTTCTGCCTTTCACCTTCCCTCACCCCTCTCCCTGAGCCTTGACACCTCTGATGCTCAAGTGTGTCCTCACCTTGCATCAGAGTTCCCTCTAAAAGACAAACCCACTCTGGTCACAACTCTGCTTCAAACCCTTCTGTGGCTCTCCCAGGGCCCAACCTGCCCACCAAGTTCCAATCCGGCAGCTCCTCTACCTTCTTCCTCCTCCCTCTTCTGACCCCTGCCCTCCCTTGACCCCTGGCCTGTGCTTGAGCATCTCAAAAACATCCATAGGTCTCCAAGCACACCATGCTTTTCCATGCCTCCATGCCCTCTCCCTGAACCACCCGCCTCCAGTGCTTTACCTTCCTCTGAGAACTGGAGAGAAGCTCAGACATCATTTTTCCCAGGGCCCATTCAATGACCTGCCCTTTCCTGGCAGAGAGCCCACAAAAGCCTTGGGCACAATAAATGTTCGTTAAATAATTGCTGAGTGGGTGAACAGAAAATATCGTCCTCTCCTTCCTCCCTGCATGGAGGCAGCTGCAGCTCCAGCCCATCCCAGGCCTGTGCCCTGGGCCCCAACTTCAGCCCAGCCAAACCCAGCCCAGCTCTGTGCGGCTGCCAGATGAACCTGACACAGCCTTGGCAGGCAGCCTCTGAACCACTGCCAGGCCCATATGTAGCTTTCCCTTTCCTAAGGAAGAATGGGCAACAACAGGCTTGGGTTTTTTTATTTGTGAAAAAAATAATTAAAAATCTAAACAAAAAAGAGGGTTTTTTTTTTTTTTTAATAGCTTTATATTTGGAAATCCTCTTTAAGTAAAGTACCTCCTGGGAGCTAGAAGGTGAGATGATATGGCCCATTCTGCCTTGAATAAAATTCTCAGAATGCAGTATTGCTGATACAGTTTGAATGTTTGTCTCCTCCAAATCTCATGTTGAAATGGACATATTTGGGTCATGGGGGCAGATCCTTCATAAATGACTTGTTGCTGCCCTGATGATAATGGAGTAAATTCTTACTCTGTAAGTTCACAAGAGAGCTGGTTGTTTAAAAAGAGCCTGGCACTGTCTTGCACCCTTTCTTGCCATGTGACATGCTCCCCACTCACCTTCCTCCATGAGTAAAAGCTCCCTGAGGCCACACCAAAAGCTGAGCAGATGCAAGTGCCATGCTTGTACAGCCTGCAGAAACGTGAGCCAAATAAATCTCTTTTCTTTAAAAATTACCCAGTCTCAGGTATTCCTTTACAGCAACACAAAACAGACTGACAGAATTGCCTTTATGCATTTCTACAACAACAAAAAAAGATATTTCACTTGAACTTCATTACTCTGCTGATTAAATTATACTGGGGCAGGGATGGAGGACTTTCAAGCAGCCAAAGAACTTTCCTGGTTACATAGAGGTCATCTCACAACATACCCAAGAAAGCTCTTGATACGCCTGTCACTCCTGTTGCCAGCCCCTGCATCACAAGTGATGCAAATGGAGATGAAGTGTGGTTTTTTTGTTTTGTTTTGTTTTGTTTTGTTTTACCTTTATATCTTTCTGCTGAGAAGAAAACGTTTTACCAGCACAGACCAAACTACTCCAGTAGGTAAAAGCTCTAAGAAGCCTAGATGATGAAGGTCCAGATAAGTAAATAATGAAGTGGGCTAAAGCTTGAATCTCTACTCCCCTCCCTGCACTCACTGAATAATCTCTTTCGGGTGAATTTGTTAACCTTTCTGAGCTCCAGATTCCTCTTCCACATGTAGAAGTACTCCTAGGGTTCTTGACGAAAGCTAAATGAGATGTTGTTTCTGTAGTGGGATGTAAAAATGACTATGGTCTCAGTTCGGGTAATGCCAAGGACAAAAGACATGTTTCCAAGTGAGCTGTGACACTGAGGCCATCAAGCAGGGATGACAAAATAAGTGGCATGAAGCTGGTTTCCCTCTTACCTGACCACCTCCAGCCCACAAAGAAGGTTGGCTGAGGAGAACAGTTGGTGGCATAGAGGAAGAATTTTGGAGACAGCCATAGGTGCACTCCAAGTCCCAATTGTCCGCTACCCATCCTCCAAGAGTGACCTCCAAGACGCTGTGTCCCTGGAGGTTGACTGTCACTGACAGCTGATGTCTGAATCATGTCTGTGAATCCCAAAATACAAGAGAGACGGAGTGATCAGCTGGAGTGAGGAGAACGTGGTAGCTTTGGAGTCCCTGGGATAATGGAACTTGAGTACTTTCCATAAGCCAGAGAGGTACCGTGACCAACCTGTGGGATGTATAGGTCCTTCTGACAGGGACCACCAGGAGGAATGGAAATTTACCTTCAGAAAAAAGCTGACAGCACTTGTTGTGGCCTGAACTATCCTCCCCAAATTTATATGATGAAGCCCTAACCCCCAGGACCTCAGAATGTGATTGTATTTGGAAGTAGGACCTTTAAAAAATGTGATTAAGTTAAAATGAGGCCCTTAGGGTAGGCTTTAATCCACTCTGACTGGTGTCCTTATAAGAAGAGGACATTTGGACATGCCAAGAGGAAAGACCATGTGAGAACGCAGTGAGAAAGTGCCTTCCACAAGCCAAGGACAGAGACCTCAGGAGAAAACAAACCTGCCAACACCTTGATCTTGGACTTTTAGCCTCTAGATCTGTGAGAAAATTAAGTTCTGTTGTTTAAGCCAGGGGCCCGCAACTCCTGGGCCATGGACCAGTACTGGTCTGTGGCCTGTTAGGAACCAGGCCACACAGCAGGGAGAGAGAGAGAGAGCAAAGCTTCATCCGTATTTACAGTTGCTCCCAATCATTCACATGACCACCTGAGCTCTGCCTCCTGTCAGATCAGCAGCAGCATTAGATTCTCATAGGAGCACGAACCCTAATGTGAACTGTGCATGTGAGGGATCTAGGTTGCATGCTCCTCATGAGAATCTAATGCCTGATGATCTGTCATTGTCTCCCATCACCCCCATATGGGACTGTCTAGTGCAGGAAAACAAGCTCAGGGCTCCCACTGATTCTACACTGTGGTGAACTGTATAATTATTTCATTATATATTATAATGTAATAATAATAGAAATAAGGTTCTCAATAAATGTAATGCACTTGAATCATCCTGAAACCATCCCCACCTTGGTCTGTGGGAAAAAGTGTCTTTTACAAAACTGGTCTCTGATATCAAAAAAACTGGGGACTGCTGGTTTAAGCCATTCAGTCTGTGATATTTTGTCATGGCAGCCCCAGCAAACTAATATGGCACTGCTTAGATGCCAGGGAACTAAGAAGGAGTCTTATTAGGTAATCAGCTTCAAGGGACTGGCAACTCAGAGATCCCCAAAGATGAGAAATAATGGTGCTCTCTGAACTATCCACAAAATTGTGCCGAGAGAAAGAACTAGGTTTACACACCCACCAGAACCTGCCAGTGAAATGCCAGCTTGCCATAGCATTAACCAAGTAAGCACTTCCAGCTCCTTTCCTGCCTCCTCTTTTCTCCCTTCACCCTGCCAGGAGTCAGAATCATCAGTAAGCCAGAGGAGAGAAGGATGGAAACTTAATGTGGGAAATGAGAAGCCATCCATAGACCCCCTTTCCAAGCTGCAGGCCCCACTAGAGGAGGGAGAGAAGTCTCCACTGGAAACCAAATTCGAAGATCTGGCTGATTCCCTGGGACTGGACATCCCAATTGCTGAATGAGACTGTGCTGGAACTAAAAGTGACTTAAGAACTTTTGATTCCTGAAGGGGGCCCAGAAGAGTTGTGGACCTGCTTTAATTTTCATCCCAGGGCAAGGGAAGAGTGAGGACCCACTGAAAAAAATTAGGGACAATGATAGGCAAAAATAAAGTTTGCTTTCATAATATACCATGAGTCCTGTATCTTTGACATATGTTCTCCTACACATGAGGCAACTTAGCCTGGTCTCTGGCCAAAAAAGAGATACCACTCATTGAGCAATTCTCATCCTTTCAAATTCCTTCACTGTCATCATTGAGCAATTCCATCTTCAAGCAAGACTAGTTGATGCCAATAGAAAAATCATTTAAAACAAACAAACAAACAAAAAAATCCTTAAGCTGTCAACTTGGGTGCAGATGTTCTATGAAGCCAGAAACTGAATGTCATCCTCTATACCCCATGACCTAGAGAAGCAGACTAACTCCAGACCAGCAGGGCTGGACAGGACTAAGATTCCCACAATACTTAACAGAAAACTGAGTTCAAATACAGGCTCTGCCATTTAACAACTGTGTGACCCCGGGTGAATGACTTAAATTCTCCATACTTCAATTTCCTCATCCATAAAATAGAGATCATAAAGTATCCTTCTGATGAAATAGCTGCAAAACACTTAGAACGCTGCCTGGCACAGGGCAAACAACTCACAATACACATAGCTATCATTATACATCATTGCCTCTCAAAATGAAATCTTGTGATGACCTTGGTTTATTAGCACAACGTTGTGAAAAAAAAAAAAAAAAAAAAAAGCTTTACAAGGGGCATGATGATGAAAGGCGCAGATGAACCAGACTGCCTGAGTTTGAATGAAGCAAGAATCTGAGGCACGTTGCATAAGGGTTTGCTATCATTACTAATCATTCAGTGAGAGACATACAGTAATAGGTATACATATGCAATACATAGAGAAAGAGCTTAGTACTAGCAGCTATTATTAAGGCAACAGTCACCTCAATAAATCTACATGGGCCATGAAGACCCTGGTCACCCAGAGATATCAGAGGCACTGAACAGGGCCAGACAGAGGGCATTTTCCTAATTGGGAGGCTGCTGAACCTGACCTCTCTTTATTTAACAGTATATGATGGCTCTCAAGAAAATAGGATGTCTTGAAGCCAGAAACCCATCCTCCTTGGGCTGGATACTCAGCCATCCCCGGCAACCCCACTCCCTAGCCCCAACCTCTCATTGTCTCTCTCGTGTTACCTGATCTGGTTTCTTCTTCCAGGGCAGGTTCCACCTTGCTGGGGATAGGTGAAGGACCATGGCCTTCCAGCCTCCTATGAAGCGGATGTTCCAATGGACCCAGAGCTCTCTGGGCCTGGCTCGCCACTCACTCACCTGGGGCCTGAAGACTGACAGAGAAGCAGGCAGAAAATATGAAAAGCTGATACCCACTGCAGGAAATCATTGTTTAGCTGATTCCAGACGGAAAAAACAAGTGCAACATTGGAGAAAGGAGGGCAAAGTGTCATTCGGGGCCATTGTTACAGCCGCTGCTCTGTGTGGTGGGGAAACAAAGCAGGCCTGTGTGTGTGAGGACAATGCTGTTGTGTTACTGCTTCTGTGTTACTCCTGGGGACAGGAGGATGAGAAACAAGGCCACAATGTCTTCCCTGGTGGACTTCACTCATCATAGTAGCCAGGCCAATCAGAGCTGGGAGAGGCATTTTGGACATTCAGCCCATGGCATGATGTAATGGGGTCAGGGGACATGCCTTCAGGTGTGACCACCTGCCTATTTGTTAGTCTTCTATACATGAGAGATCACAAATGTCCCTCTCCTCTTCTCTTACTTGCTTTCAGAAACTCACCCTAAGCTAGAGCTGAAAAGAATGAGACATATCATTTCTCCAAACACAAATGTCATCTACTTCAACTCTTCAACTCCTAAATTTTGTTATGGGACATCTGGCCGGGACTAAACCCCAGCCACGCAGCACGTTAGCAGCAGTTAGCAAGATTAGATGAATGTTATGAAGCTTGCACCCACTGAATCCCCATAATGAACAAGACACTAGGTCATGAGCAACCTTGCAAAATGACCTCATTTGCTCCTGACTTCAAATTCTGGCTCTGCAACTATTACCCATGGACTGTGAGTAAGTGTTTTCTCTGGTGGTTAGTTTTCCCATCTGTAAACTAGGATCATGATTGGGTTCCTATGAGGATTAAAATGAATTAATATATGTAAAACTCTTAGGAACAGGGGCTGGCCCATAAAAGTGACCAAGAACCATAAATCACAAATCAGATGCCCACATTACACCTGAAACTTGCTTGCACTCACTCATCAGGAGATGGTATGCGGATGGCTGGAAAACCAGGATCCCAAGTGTCTGTATGTAGCCCTGCTACCTATTATGGCCTAAGTTCACCCTGTTAGGTCCCTGAAGGAATTGAGCACTAATAAATATTCTCAAGTATGAGACAGGTGACAAATGTGTGAAGACGGCCCACTGTGATGCAACAGTGTATGGTGGGAACTGTGGAGATTTGGAAAGCTCACACCAGTCTTCAGGGGGCAGCCAGGGCTCAGCCCTAGCCAACTGCAGCAACGCAGAAAGGGGGAAACAGCATAGTTGGGCCGGCAAATTTTTAAAGAAAAGCCAGAAGACTGGATTTTTATGTCAAGTTTTCCAATTTTGAAACATTGTGGACCACACACAACATTGTTAATGCAACATGAGCCCTAGTTCATGCAGTTTATAATGCCTGATCTGGACACAGACAGCATTTCCAAGCCAGTGCAACTCTGCTGACACTCAGAGCTTTTGTCCCCAATTTGTGCTATGGTCTGAGTGTATGCATCCCCCACAAATTCCGATGTTGAAATCTTCACCCCCAGGTGATGGTAGTGGGAGGTGGGACCTATGGGGGGTGATTAGGTCATGAGGGTGGAGCCCTCATGAATGGGATTAGTGCCCTTATAAAAGAGGCAGAAAGAGAGCTCCCTTCCTCACTGCCACCATTTGAGGACACAGTGAGAAGACACCATCTATGAACCAGGAAACTGTCATCATCAAACACAGAATCTGCCAGTGTCTTGGTCTTGGACTTCCCAGACTCCAGAACTATAAGCAACACATTTCTGTTGTTGATAAGGCACCCCATTTGTGGTATGTTGTTATATTAGCCCATATGGACTAAGACGCCTGGTGAGCTGATCGGGCCATTTCAAAGCCACTCTTTGACCTACAGTAGGGGGGCGTAAAGCTAAAAAGATTGATCAGTCCTTTCACCCTGCAACTCACCTTCATCTCTGGACTGAGACAAGGGTGAGGAAAAGGGAAACTAGGGAAATAACAGGAGGGTGGCAACGGCTCTCCTTAAAGGACTACAGGACCCTTGACCTAATCCACCTCCCGCAGGCATTCCTCTGACAAAGAAGGGAGCCAGGACTTAGTAGTGAAACCAAACGGGAGAATAGGAGTTTATTTAAGCTCCCATAACCTTCATCAGTTACCTCAAATGAACCCAAGTAGTATAAGTGACAAAATGTGTTTGCTATGCAAATGCAACTTCAAAACAAGACTGCTCACAATGAGATAACACTTCATACCCACTAACATTGCTATAATCAAAAAGACAGAGCCAGTGACAAAATGTGTTTGCTATACCAATGCAACTTCAAAACAAGACGCTCACAATGAGATACTACTTCATACCCACTAGGATCGCTATAATCAAAAAGGCAGAGCCAGATGCAGTGGCTCCCATCTGTAATCCCAGCTACTCAGAAGGCTGAGGCAGGAGGACTGTTTGAGGCCAGGAGTTTGAGACCAGCCTGAGCAACATAGCAAACATATGTTTTAGAGACAAAACATATTTTTTGTCTCTAAAAAAATAAAATAAAATTAGCTGGGTATGGTTGTGCATGGTTGTAGTTCCAGCTAGTCAGGAGGCTGAAGTGGGAGGATCAACTGAGCCCAGGAGCTTGAGGCTACAGTGAGCCATGATTACACCACTGTACTCCAGCCTGGGTAAAAGAGCAGAGACCCCTATCTCTCTCTCTTTTTTTTAAACAAATGTTGGTATAGATGTGAAGAAATTGAAACCCTTATACATTGCTTCTGGGGACTGTAAAATGGTACAGTCACTTTGGAAAATGGTCTTGTACTTCCTCAAAAGGTTAAACACAGAGTAATCATATGGCCCAGAAACTCCACTATTCCACTCTTTGGTATATACTCCAAGAGAAACGAAACATATGTCCACACAAAAACTTTGTACATGATTGCTCATGGCAGCGTTACTCACAACAGCTAAGAAGTAGAAACAACCCAAATGTCTACAACTGATGAATGAATGAACTATGGTATATCTATACAAAAAAATATTATTCAGCAAAAAACAAATGAAGTACCGATACAGGCTACAACACTGAAGAAGTTTCTCCTCTTATGCTAAGTAGAGGAAACTAGTACAAAAGACCACATATCATATAATCCAACTCACAGGAAATGTCCAGAAGGCAAAACCATAGAGACAGAAAGATTAGTGTTTGCCTAGGGCTGGGTGTGGTGGGGAGAACTGGGGGCAGAGGCAGGCGTCGATAGCTAAGGATATGCTGTTTCTTTCGGGGATGATGAACATGTTCTAAAATTAATTGTGGTGATACCTGGACAACTCTGTGAGTATACTAAAATCCATCGAATTGTACACTTTAAATGGATAAGTTGTATGGTACGTGAATGTTATTTCTATCTCAATAAAGCTATGATAAAAAAAAAACCCTCGATACTAAGATTGCTGCCCTTAATCATTTTCTACTAACCAATTATGTGTCCATATCACTCTCTTCATATCTGCCCCGCTGGAGAAATCAGGGCAAGTGTTCCAAAAGGCTGGTTTCCCCCAAGGCTCAGGGCTCCAACTCGGGTGACTAACTGGCCTGGCTTGTCCAGAACTGTCCCAGCACTACCCTGAAAGTCCTGCATCCCAAGAAATCCCTCATCCCTGGGAAAACTGGGATGGCCAGTCCCCGTTGTGCAAACCCTTGCCCACAACACATGAAAGCTCTGCCCTTTTGTGTTGCCAATGACTAGAACTGAGAATCCACATAAGCAATTCTTCCCCTTTTGGGGTATAAGTCATCCTTGAGCTCCCCCTAATGGTCAAAAGGTATTTTTATTATTCTTCCCATTTTACAGATGATGAAACTGAGGTTCCAAGAGGGAAAGTACTTTGCTAACAGTACACAGAAATCAGAAACTGAACCTAGGTCTTTTTCCAAAGCCCAAGGTAGCCCTTCCATTCACTCATTATATTGTCTCTCACCACCACCAGATTGATTGCCCAGGAACACTCTTAGATTGTTCTTGCTGCCTGAGGAAGGTAGCCAGACACGCAAAGAGAAGAAACATGAATGTACAGCTGTGGGACAACAAGGAGACATGTACAGCTTGATGGTTAACAGTGCAGAATCTGGAGCCAGACTGCCCGTATTTGAATCTGGATTTTGCCACTACTTAGCTGTGTGACCTCAGACTACTCAACCTGCCTATGTCTGTTTCTCCATATGTAAAATGGAAATAATACAGTGTGTGTGTGCTTATATATGTATATGTACATACATATATGTGTATATATGTGTGTGTATATGTGTATATATATATAATATAGGATAGGAATAGGAAGTAAATCAGTAAGTGTAAGGGCTTAGAACAGAGTCGGGCACATAACAAGTTTATTAAATAAATGAAAGTCAGCACTGATTCCTATACTCAGAACTGGAAAGAAGTCAGATTTGGCCTAATGAAAACAGTCAATGGAACCAAATCATAGAAATGAACTCTGACATTCTGTTCTGTTCCTACCGAGGAAAATGTTTATGGTTTAGAAATTGCTGGACATTCTGCAGACCACAGACAAACCTTTACATGCAACATGGCATTGGCAATCTGGGCAGCCCTACCAAAACAGGATGACATGGTGTCATTCATATCATACCTGCCCACAAGAGCAAGGAGAGCTGGGAATCCTCCCACTCAAGCAGCTCCTGTCACTCAGCTCTGCTTTCTGAACTAGATGGGTATGATGAACACCATCTAACAGAGGTGGAAACTGAGGCCCAGAGAAGTTCAAGAATTTGTACATGGAAAAGTTAATAATGCATAGAATTGGGATTCCAACTTAGGTTGAATTCTAAAACCCCTACGCTTTGCTGCCACCATGCATTAGTTACCACTGCTGTATAACAAATTACTTCAAAGCTTCATAGCTTAAAACAACAAACATTTATAATCTTAATAGTGTTTGAAGGCCAGAAATCCAGGCGTGGCTTAGCTGGATGGTTCTGGCTCAGAATCTCTCATGAGGTTACAGTTATGCTGTTGGCCAAGACTACTGCCTTCTTAAGGCTCTACTGGGCCTAGAGAATCTGCTTCTAAGGTCGGTAATGAAGTTGATGGCCAGATGCTTCAGTTCCTTGTCACCTAGGCCTCTCTGTAGGACTGCTTACAACATGGCAGTTTGCTTTCCCCAGAGCAAAGGACTCAAGTGAAAGAGAGCAGGGTACATGAGAGAGCACCCAAGCCAGGAGACAGGAACTTCAGTCTTTTTGTTTGTTTTTGGTGCAATCTTGTATAACCTAATCTCAGAAGTGATATGCCATTCACACCCACCATATGCTATTCGTCACCCATACCAATCCTGGTACAAGGTGGGAGGTGGCTACACTAGGCTGTGAATACCAGGAGGATGGGATCATTGACGGTCATCTTGAAGGCTGGTGACCACACTCCTCATTGCTCTAAAGTAAGACAAGAAGGCACAATCCTGCAAATAACAAAGCAATATCCTCAAATAAGTCACAAAAGTTCATCTTAGTCTAATCACTTTTTTGGGTGGTTGTTTATTTAACAAATACTCAATTCACCCAAGGCAATGGGCCCAACCCTATAGATACAGGCAGGAGTTAAACCTAGAACATACACTGAGTTGTAACAGAAACCAGGAATCAGGCCATGAGGGTACATGGAAGAGAGAGGCCAAGAAAGAGAGCTACAATCAGGACTCCATGACAAAATGGTTCTAAAATCTTCTAATCCAGGAATGGGTTCCTCCTTAGACAATTTGATTTTTGTTTTCCTGGGCCTTGACAACATCCCCACAGAAAATGGAGTGGAGGAAGGGGAAAGGGGAGGAGAGGAAACAAAGGAACAAATGTCCTTAGCAGCTTACCAATTTCTGGAATTTCACAAATGGACATTCTTTCTTAAGCTCGAATATATCAGAACCCATTTTTTTTTAGCTGGAATTTGCTTTAAAAAAGTGGAGGGTAGGAAAAGAAAAGAGCCACCCAAATACTAAAGGTAGATAAAGGAAATGTCTGTTTTGATGTACAGCCTCTAAGAACTGGGCAAATCAGAGTCCAGTTCTGCCTATGCAAAATCACTCTTTACAATTATACTCATTATAATTACCTTTCTGAATAAATGAATTAAATCATTTCCATAAACCACCTCCCCCATCTCACCCCTGTATAACAAGAACCTAGCTAGGTAGTAGCTTTCATTCCATTCCTCTCTTGTCCCCTCTCCCAAACACTTCCTCACCTGCTCTTGGAATCAGATCTCCTCTATGACTATGGGAAAGTTACTAAAAACCCTAAATGATTATTTCCCAATCTGGATAATACTAATAATACCAGCTCCAACCTACTCTATAGGCTGAAAAACTATACACGCATAAGTAATTTTACATTCTTAAAGACAGGGTGTGTGTGTGTGTGTGTGTGTGTGTGTGTGTGTAAATTCCAAGAAGCCCCATATGCACAGCCTCATTTTCATTCCAAACACTGGTACGCTGATCACTCCTGAACAGCTACGTTTCCAAGGCGCCTGACAAGCTTGCAGGTGCATTCCCCAAATGCGCCAGCGCACCCACATGGGTCAAAGGAAAACCTGTTTCCCTGACCTGGTAAGTAGACAAGTCAAGCCAATTTCCCCCCCGAGTAAACCATCCTCCGCCCTGGTTCCCCTAGTCCTTCGGTCCTACAGTCCCAGGGTTTAGCCATCCAGCCGCCGCGTGCGTCTTGATCCGCCCTCCACCGTCGTAGCACCACAACCGAAACGCCTTCCTCCACCCTGAAGCCCCCGGCAGGCCCTGCGACGACAGCCAGCGAAAGTCACGTGACCTCGCTTCACTGGGTGCCGCGGTCATGTGACTTCGGGAAGATGGCTGCCCTGACAGCGGAGCATTTTGCAGCGCTCCAGAGCCTGCTTAAGGTAAATCGAAGGGGTGGGGACAGCGTGAGGTGGCCCTTTATCTCCGAGACTTTAGACGGAGCAGGAATTAGGAACAAATTGATCCTGGTGTGGAGCCAAAACTCTGCTGCTTGTTCTCTGTGTGATCCCAGGCAAATCGTTGCGTCTTTCTGAGCTTTTAAAAAGTAAGAACACAATATCGGTTTGACAGGAACCTAAGATTAAAAAAAATAAAATAATGGGCATGAAGGCGCAGTACAACCTCCTGCTATTAGTCTCTGGGATTGGTTTTCGGTATGGGGGCATTGGAGTGGTAATTGCTAGACCCACGTTATCAGTTCCCCATTTCATCCCGTAGCCCCTCCTGCACTCCATAATTAAGAAATTATCTCCTACTGCGTCCGCCCAGCCCTCCGAATGACCTGTGCGTTCAGTGTTCCCCTGAGGTCCAGATTTTCCCTACTCGCTTTGACCTGTGAAAGGGACGGGACACTCTCCTGATAATCATTTGAAAAGTTGTGAGGTTGAAATGTACCTACTTAATAGGGCTTTGTAAAACTCAAATGACGTAATAATAATAATTTATATATATATATAAAATACCCCAGAAGTCCCGCTTTCACCCCTTCTTTGCTTCCTCACTTTCTTCCCCAACAGTAACCTCTGTTTGCTCTGATACAATAATAATAATAATATTATTATTATTATTATTATTATTATTATTTGAGACGGAGTCTCTCTGTTGTCCAGGCTGGAGTGCAATGGCGCAATCTCGGCTCACTGCAACCTCCGTCCGTCCCCCGGGTTCAAGCAATTCTATGCCTCAACCTCCCGAGTAGCTGGGATTACAGGCGCCCGCCACCAATCCCAGCTAATTTTTGTATTTTTAGTAGAGACGGGGTTTCACCATCTTGGCCAGGCTGGTCTTGAACTCCTGACCTCGTGATCCACTCGCCTTGGCCTCCCAAAATGCTGGGATTACAGGCGTGAGCCACTTCGCGTAGCCGGAATTATTTAACTTACGATTTGTCCTGTAGGAGAAAGGGTAGCTTTATTTTCCTTCGTAGAACTTGTCGCTAGCTATTTGCCCGTTGTCTGTCTGTCTCATAAGAACGTAAGATCCATCATGGACCTTTCCTTTCTTCCTCTTTTTTTTTTTTAAACACCAAGTGAAGAGGGTTGAGTTACTCTCCTCAATTTATGGCACATCATCATCATCGGTTCATGTAATAGTCTGTTTTGTTTTACTTATTTATTTTTTAATTGCCTTCTTAGTGTTCATTAGCATTCTCCACTCCTATCTACTCTTTTGTTCACAAGTGTTAATGCCTAACAAGTAGAACAATAATACCTGGCACGTGCACGTGCTCAGTAAATAGCTGTTAAATGAATTAATAAATGAAGTAACAGAGCTGGGACTGGAAATCTAGGGCTCTCAGCTCCCAGCCCAGTGCCTTTTCACCTTCATTTTGGCTGCTCTGTACTTACCCCCGTCCCCATGCCTGTTGGTCTTATGCACTCTTTTCTTTTAAAAACTTTAAAAGATTAATGTGTAGTGTACATACAGAAAAGTGCATAAATAATAAATTTACAGTTAAATGATTTATTACACACCAATGTAACCACCACCAAAGTCAAAAAATGAAATGTTACCAATACCCCAGAAGTCCCCCTTTCACCCCTTCTTTGCTTCCTCACTTTCTTCCCCAACAGTAACCTCTGTTTGCTCTGATACAATAATAATAATAATATTATTATTATTATTATTATTATTATTATTTGAGACGGAGTCTCTCTGTTGTCCAGGCTGGAGTGCAATGGCGCAATCTCGGCTCACTGCAACCTCCGTCCGTCCCCGGGTTCAAGCAATTCTATGCCTCAACCTCCCGAGTAGCTGGGATTACAGGCGCCCGCCACCAATCCCAGCTAATTTTGTATTTTAGTAGAGACGGGGTTTCACCATCTTGGCCAGGCTGGTCTTGAACTCCTGACCTCGTGATCCACTCGCCTTGGCCTCCCAAAATGCTGGGATTACAGGCGTGAGCCACTTCGCGTAGCCGGAATTATTTAACTTACGATTTGTCCTGTAGGAGAAAGGGTAGCTTTATTTTCCTTCGTAGAACTTGTCGCTAGCTATTTGCCCGTTGTCTGTCTGTCTCATAAGAACGTAAGATCCATCATGGACCTTTCCTTTCTTCCTCTTTTTTTTTTTAAACACCAAGTGAAGAGGGTTGAGTTACTCTCCTCAATTTATGGCACATCATCATCATCGGTTCATGTAATAGTCTGTTTTGTTTTACTTATTTATTTTTTAATTGCCTTCTTAGTGTTCATTAGCATTCTCCACTCCTATCTACTCTTTTGTTCACAAGTGTTAATGCCTAACAAGTAGAACAATAATACCTGGCACGTGCACGTGCTCAGTAAATAGCTGTTAAATGAATTAATAAATGAAGTAACAGAGCTGGGACTGGAAATCTAGGGCTCTCAGCTCCCAGCCCAGTGCCTTTTCACCTTCATTTTGGCTGCTCTGTACTTACCCCGTCCCCATGCCTGTTGGTCTTATGCACTCTTTTCTTTTAAAACTTTAAAAGATTAATGTGTAGTGTACATACAGAAAAGTGCATAAATAATAAATTTACAGTTAAATGATTTATTACACACCAATGTAACCACCACCAAAGTCAAAAAATGAAATGTTACCAATACCCCAGAAGTCCCCCTTTCACCCCTTCTTTGCTTCCTCACTTTCTTCCCCAACAGTAACCTCTGTGTTTGCTCTGATACAATTCGTTTAATATTGCCCATGTTTGAACTTTACATAAATGGAATAATACAGCATATACTTTTTTTTATGCCTGGCTGCTTTTGCTCACCATTATGTAGCAGTAGTTCATTGATTTTCATTGCTACTGTCCTATGTACTTTCTTTTCTTTTTAAAAAAAAAATACTTAGACTTTTTATTGTGAGATAATTATAAATCCATATGTAGTTGTAAGAAATAATATAGAGAGATCCCATTTATCCTTTACTCAATTTCCCCCAGTTCTGCAGGATTCTGCAGAACTATATATAATATATTATACATACTATTATGTATAGTATGTATATAATATATAGTATACATACTATATATACACATAGTATATAGTATACATATATAGTATACTTACTATTATGTATAGTTCTGCATAGGGGATAAATGGGATGTCAATACCTAATCCTGCAAAGCATAAATGGGATGTCAATACCTAATGTCAAAAGTATTGACATTGACAGTCAAAATATAAAACATTTCCACCACCACAAATATTCCTCATGAATAGCCACACCCTCCTTAACCTTTGGCATTATTCATTTCTCTAATTTTGTCATTTCAAGAATGCTATATAAATGGAATAATACAGTAAGTAACCTTCTGTGATTGACTTTTTTCACTCAGCCTAATTTTCATCCATGTTGTATCAGTAGTTCTTTCCTTTTTATTGCTGAGTGGTATTCCATGTAATGATTGTACGACAGTGTTGTATTGTGTGGTTTTCAGCATACACATCCTGTATTTCATTTGTTGAGCAATTGCAAATGGTTTTTTTTGTTTGTTTTTTGTTTTTTTTGTTTTGTTTGTTTGTTTGTTTTGAGAGAGTCTTGCTCTGTGGCCCAGGCTACAGTTCAGTGGCACGATCTCAGCTCACTGCAACCTCCACCTCCTGTGTTCAAGCGATTCTCATGCCTCAGTCTACGAGTAGCTAGGACTACAGGTGCCTGCCACCACTTCAGGCTGATTTTTTTTTCTTTTTTTTTCTTTTTGTATTTTTAGTAGAGACAGAGTTTCACCACGTTGGCCAGGCTGGTCTCGAACTGCTGGCCACAAGGGATCCACCGGCCTTGGCCTCCCAAAGTGCTGGGATTATAGATGTGAGCCACCACGCCCAGCCCGTATTTTTAATTTTAGTGTCCACATGTTCATTGCTAATATATAGAAATACAACTGATTTATGTATATTTATCTTCTACATGCAAACTCACTAAACTCACTGTTTCTAGGAGTTTTTGACATATTTCTTGGGATGTTCTACATAGAAAATCATGTTATTTACAAATAGAGACAGTTTTATTTCTTCCTTTCTGATCTGCACACATTTTATTTCCTTTTCTTGCCTTATTTTAGTGGCTGGAATTTTCAGCACTGTGTTGATTCAGAGTGGAGAAAGCAGATATCTTGCCTTGTTCTAAGCTTTGGGGTCAATGCATTCAGTCTTTCACCGTTACGTATATTGTTCACTGTAGGTTTTTTTGTAGATACTGTTTATCAAGATAAGGAAGTTCTCTTCTATTCCTATTTTCTGAGGGTTTTATCAAGAATGGATGTTTAATTTTATCAGATGCTTTCTCTGAATTGATTTATATCATGTGATTTTCTTTGTTAATGCGGTGGATTACATAGATTTGCAAATATTGAAGCAGACTTGCTTCTGTGGAATAAATCCGGGGGGGCGGAGCAAGATGGCCGAATAGGAACAGCTCCAGTCTCCAACTCCCAGCGCGAGCGACACAGAAGACCGGTGATTTCTGCATTTTCAACTGAGGTACTGGGGTCATCTCACTAGGGAGTGCCGGACAA
>NW_016807388.1:395867-402694 GCF_001698545.2 Rhinopithecus bieti | reverse complement strand
AAAAAAAAATCCCACCTGGTCATAGTGTATAATTATATACAATATATAAAATATATAATTGTATACAATATGTAAATATATAATTATATGTCTATTTGCTAATAAAATATTATATATATATAACTGATCTCTATTTGCCAATATTTTGCTAAGAATTTTTGCATCTTTTTTATGAGGGATATTGGTCTGTAGTTTTCTTATTTTTCTGTACAATTTTGTGCGGTTTTGGTATCAGGGTAACACTAGCTTTGTAGCTATATAAAATCATTTAGAAAGTACTCCATCGTCTTCTGTTTTTCTAGAGGAGATTGTGTAGAATCAGTTCATTCTTTTCTTAAATGTTAGTTAGAATTCTCCAAACTATCTGGGCCTAGAGATTTTTTTAGGAGCCTTAAAATTGTGAATTTAATTTTCTTAGTAGACATATTAATTCAAATGATCAATTCAAGTGATCAATTTTGTATTAGGGGAGTGGAAGTAGTTTGTGTTATTTGAGGAATTGGCCCATTTTATTTAAACTATCAAATTTATGTTTATAGAATTGTTCATTAAGTTCCCCTTATCCTTTTGATGTCTGCAGGATCTGTGGTAATATCCTCTATTTCATTCCTGATGCTGATAATTTGTGTCTCCCCTCTTAACTTTGTCGGTCTTGTCGATTTTTATTACTATTATGTATAGTTCTGCACAGGGGATAAATGGGATGTCAATACCTAATCCTGCAAAGGATAAATGGATGTCAATACCTAATGTCAAAAGTATTGACATTGATAGTCAAAATACAAAACATTTCCACCACCACAAATATTCCTCATGAATAGCCACACCCTAAGGTTTGTCGATTTTTATTGACATTGTCAAATAACCAGCTGTTTGTTTCACTGATTTCTCTACTTTCAATGTCATTGGTTTCTGCTGTTATCATTGTTACTTCCAGTGCTTCCTTCAAGTTTATTATGCTTTCCTTTTTATAGGTTCTTGAGGTGGGAGCTTAGATTATTGATTTAAGACTTTTCCTCTTTTCTAGTATATGCATTTAATACTATAAAATTTCCTGTCACTACTTGCTAGGCTGTGTCCCACAAATGTTGACATGGTGTGTTTTCCTTTTCACTTAATGTAATTTTTAAAATATCCCTGCGACCTCCCCTTTGACATATGAATTATTTAGAAGTGTATTGTTTAAGTTTATAAGTGTTCAGATATTTTCCTATTACTTTTCTGCTATTGCTTTCTAGTTTGATTCCATTGTGGTCACATAGAATACACTCTTCATTACTTCACTTCTTTTGAATTCCATGTTTTTGTTTGCCCTGTTCTGTCTTCCTGATTGTGATGGTTTATTTTAGGTGTCGACTTGATGGAGGGATGCCTAGATGGTTGTTGAAGCATTGTTTCTGAGTGTGTCTGTGAGGATGTTGCCAGAGGAAACTGATGTGTGAGTCAGTGGACTGAGAGAGGAAGACCTGCCCTCAATGTGGGCAGGTAGCCTCCCATTGGCTGGGGACCCAACTGGGCCAAACAGGTGGAAGATGGGGGATTCCCTTTCTCTCTGTTCTCTCCTTTCCTTCTAAAGCAAGATGCCTTTTCTTCTCTTACCCTTGGGCATCAGACTCTGGGTTCTTCATGTTTTGGACTCTGGGACTTGCACCGGTGGCCTGCCAGTGGCTCTCAGTCTTTTGGCCTCAAACTAGGGGCTGTACCATCAGCTTCCCTGATTCTGAGGTTGCCAGACTTTGAGCCAAGCTGCCAGCTTCCTCCAGCTTGCAGATGGCCTATTGTGGGGCTTTGTCTCTGTGATCATGTGACCCATTTCCCCCCAATATATCCCCTCTTACATACCCTGTTAGTTTTGTCTCTCTGGAGAGCTCTGGCTAGTACACTGGTGTTCCACGGTTTCTTGTTTCATTGCTTCCTTACTGTTCAGAGAATTTGTTTTAACTGTTCTTTTACAGCAGATCTTGTGACAGATATTGTCAGTTTTTCTTCATCTGAGAATGTCTCAATTTCCTCTTCATTCCTGAAGGATATTTTTGCCGGGTGTAGGATTCCAGGTTGACAGTATTTTTTCCGTTTTAGCACCTGAAAAATATTGTCACTTCTTTCTTGCTTCCATGGTTTCTGATACGAAATGTGCTTTCATTCTAATTGTTTTTTTAATTGGTAAGGTGTCATTTTTCTCTGCTTTAAAGATTTTTTTTCTTTGTCTTTCATTTTCGAAGTTCAATTATATATCCTGGTATGAATTTCTTTGGATTTATCCTGTTTAGGGCTCACTCAGGTTCTTGAAATATATAGGAGTATGTCTCTAAGTAAACTTGGGAAGTTTTCAGCTATTATTTCTTTGAATATTCTTTCAGTCTTGCCGTCTTTTATCATCTCCTTCCAGGACTCCAGTGATATGAATGTTAGGTTTTTCGTTAGGGTCCCACATGTCCCTGAGGCTCTGTTCATAATTTTGTCTCTTTTCTCTGCTTTTCTAATTGGGTAATTTCTACTGCTCTGGCTTCTGGTTCACTGATTCTTTCCCCTATTCTTTCCATTTTGGTGTTGAATGGCGTACCTCATTATAGCCTCACAAGTCTTCTCACTCAGGTCTAGGCCTCCCACTCAGCCTTTGTTGACACAGAGGTGAGTGGGGCTGCAGTTTTTCTATGATATTTGACTGGAGTGTAGCAGTTATCATCTAAAAGTGTTCTGTCTTGGGAGGCTGCCCCTTTATTGGTCCTTTAGCTAGATAGAACAGGTATTTATTGTGGCGTTTTTTCCCCTCTGCATCCATTGTCATTTCCACATTGCCCTCTTCTTCAGCTGAAAGTCTGGGATATATGAAGCAAAAAAAAATCCAGGGAGATCACCATTGTGTCATTCCTTGTATTATGCGGTCCCTAGCAGATCTGCCCCCTTCTCTCCCTTTTCCAGGGTCTTATGTATGTTTTCTGTATCGTGTCCAGAGTGTTTGGTTGTACTTAGCAGAAAGATTAGGGAAAAGTACATCTGTTTGATCTTCCTAGAATCCAAAGTCTTATGTATCTTTAAATTTTAAGTCTTAAAGGTATCATGTATGACTAAGACATTATTACTCAAAACATTTGTTATCAGAGTCTGAGTTGTGTTTTTTTTTTTCCTATCTGTGATTTAATTCATAGGCCTCCTCAAAAGATGTTGTCAGACAGCTGTGTCAAGAGAGCTTTTCCAGTTCAGCCCTTGGCTCGAAAAAACTCTTGGATATTACATGTTCCAGCTTGTCTGTGACCCAGGAGGAGGCAGAGGAAGTAAGTGAGGTCAGAAATGACCTTTGGCCACTGGCCCTCTTATTAGTCTCTTTCTTGACTTCCCAGTCATTGCCATGTCCAAGGAAAATCCCTTGAAACATCTGTTGACACTATAGCAAACTTTGATAAATGGGACATGAATGGGAGAACTGTACCCAGAATCAGAGCTCCTGACCGTTTTCTTTCAGACCTATTACCTAGACAATGTGGAATAAAAGGCACCCTTTCTGTAATTTTCTTTTCCAACCTGTAACGTGCTGATGCTGATAAATTGTTAGCTGGATAGCTTAGAGCAGACTTCTCAGGGATCTTTGAACAGAAGCTTGAGGCCTGCGTAAGATTCAGGAGTATGTACTGCTAGATTCCATCAGGCTTCCTGAGGGGTGCTTTGTGTATCTCACTCCCTCCTTAGCCCTCTGTCCCACAGACGGTCCCCTTCTCCTCAGCTCACCTGATCTCAGCAGGTGGCCAAGAGGGAGATTAAGCTAACTTGTAGTAAGTTATTATGTAGTTGACAGCCTTATCTTGTCAAGGCAAATATGTTTTTTTTTTATTTTATTTTTTTGAGACGGAGTCCCGCTTGTTGCCCAGGCTGGAGTGCAGTGGCGTAATCTCGGCTCACTGCAAGCTCCGCCTCCTGGGTTCACGCCATTCTCCTGCCTCAGCCTCCCGAAAAGCTGGGACTACAGGCGCCCGCCACCACGACTGGCTAATTTTTTTGCATTTTTAGTAGAGAAGGGGTTTCACCGTGTTAGCCAGGATGGTCTCGATCTCCTGACCTCGTGATCCACCCACCTCGGCCTCCCAAAGTGCTGGGATTACAGGCGTGAGCCACCACGCCCGGCCAGCAAATATGTTTTTAAAACAGCAGTTTCTTCATCCAAATGGGCATATGTTTTTGGATTTTTTTTTTATTTTTGAGACAGGGTCTCGTTTTGTTCCCCAAGCCGAGGGCAGTGGCATGAACATGGCTCACTGCAGCCTCGACCCCCCGGGCTCAAGCAGTCCCCCCATCTTAGCCCTATGAGTAGCTGGGACTGCAGGCATGCACCACCATGCCTGGCTAATTTTTGTATTTTTTGTAGAGACAGGGTTTTGCCATGTTGCCCAGGCTGGTCTCGAACTCCTGACCTCAAGCAATCCACCCACCTCAGCCTCCCAAAGTGCTAGGATTATTGGCATGAGCCACTGCACCTGGCGTATGGTTTTTGTTTTTTGTTTTAATTCTGGACCTTGTTTATTGAAATGAGCTGTAGAAAAGTAAAAGGAACAAGCAAGATTATGGAAGTGATTTGGAGACTTATTTTGGGTTCCCCCCAAAGTAGGTTATTTAGGAGATGATTCTAGAAAACACAAAGCAGTGGGGAAAATCAAACAGGGAAGGCAAGTCAATAAAAGAGGATGTTAAGAGCGGTTACTGCTATGGAAAACTTGGGATCCTGTAAGAAAACAAGTAGAACACCTCTCAGAATTGTTCCCCAGGAGGACAGAGAGGCTTGGCCATTTATCCATTAACACCCACTCTCACTGGTGAAAGGTTAACTTCCCTTCACTTCCAGGTTGTGTCAGGTAATCTGCAGTGATATCAGAGAAAGCCCCAAAGCAGAGAAACAGTTACCTCCAGAGAGCTTTTTTAGGTTAGCTAAGTATTACTCTATTCACAAGACCACCATAAACCACTCTTATACTTCGTAGTTACAGATTCACTTAGAAGGACCTAGGATGGGAACACAGCATTTTAGCAGGACGGGCAGACACGCCTCTTCCCAGAAGGAACCCACACAGCTGGCCAGGAGCTGTTTGTTCTCTTTGCCCTCCTAGGCGACAGTTGAGAGGAAAGGACATGAATCCTACCACCCTGGATTCAAGGCTCTCACTCCACAGGAGCCAGTATCTTGTGTCACGGTTCAGTAAGCACAGCTTCAGGTTCTCGAAAGGAGCCTGTAGCCACACATAGGCAAGTCCAGAGCTACAGGCACCCTAGGTATTTATGCAGTCCTCTCAGTCCAGAGGCTTGGACCAATGCAGGGTTGCTTAGTAACACAGCTGACTTTGCACTGCTCTCAGGTTACCAAGGAAACAGCACCAGAAAGTTAACTGAAGGTCAGATTCTCATGCAGAAGAAAAAGGGCTATATTAACTCTTTGCCCACAAGTGGAGAGTTTCTGGCAAGCTGACAGCTTCCTAGGTCAGGCAGCTGCCTCTGTCTTCTAAAGCAACAGGTGAACTCCGAGGCAGGCCAAGGCATGTGGGCATGAACATGTGCCACAGAGGCCTCTGGACTCGTGACTCAGTTGAATGACCGTGACAGTGTGCAGCCTTAGAAATATAGAGCCCTACCCCTAGCCCTGCCTTGTGCCCCCTACCTGCTGCTTCTGTTGCAGCTACAGGATGGTTCCATCTATCTTGCAGCTGCTCCAGGCTCTGCACCGCCTCACTCGGCTGGTGGCATTCCGTGACCTGTCCTCTGCCGAGGCGATTCTGGCTCTCTTTCCAGAAAATTTCCACCAAAACCTCAAAAACCTGCTGACAAAGATCATCCTAGAACATGTGTAAGTGCTCATTTCTTGAAAGTCCCTTCTAACTTTTATATTTCTTCTTATTTTTATTCTCATTCTAGAAGTAATAATATGCTTTGTTAAAAAATTAGGAAGCCCAGATAAGCAAAAAGAAAATAAGACACCTATAATTCCACCAGCCAGAGGTTAGCGTAGTCTTTTCTTAATGGAAAACTTTTTAAGACATGTTTATTTTTTCTCTTTACACCTCTATAAGAGGTTGATGTTTTGTTTTTGTTTTTACCAAATGGATCATGCTATTTTGTAACTTGCTTATTTTCTGTTAACAGTATTAACGATAGTGACATTTCAGGTCAATATTTACCTTCAATATCATTGTAATGGTTAAACATATCCTATTAGAGGAAGAAATGATGTATAATTTAATTTTAAAATTTCTTAGTGTTGGACACTGAGGCTGTTGGCACTTTTTCATTTCGGTGAACAATTTACAATGAAAACTTTGCTCGTGCTTATTTTTTTACTGGGTTAAAGGTAATGGACATTTTGAGGGTTTGGCCTTAAACGTTCAAGTTGGCCATTGGAAAGATTGCAGTAGTTTTCCACAGTAGTAGGATACAAGTGTGCCCCTCTCCCTACACCTTCACTGAGGGGATTTTTTCTTACATTTTTCCCAGTTCCATAAGTGACAATTTCAGTGTTCCCATCTTTGACACTAGTGATGTCAGTTATCTTTTTCATATGGTTATTGATCTTTTTTTTTTTTTCTTTTGTGAAGTATCTGTATATTTTCTTGCCTGGGAAGTTCCTTTTAAACACGTACATTTTTTATGGCTGCATAATATTCCATGGTGTATATGTGCCACATTTTCTTAATCCAGTCTGTCACAGATGGACATTTGGGTTGATTCCAAGTCTTTGCTATTGTGAATAGTGCCGCAATAAACATACGTGTGCATGTGTCTTTATAGCAGCATGATTTATAATCCTTTGGGTATATACCCAGTAGTGGGATGGCTGGGTCATATGGTAC
>NW_016807388.1:379967-395475 GCF_001698545.2 Rhinopithecus bieti | reverse complement strand
GGAAGGGGAACATCACACACCGGGGCCTATCATGGGGAGGGGGGAGGGGGGAGGGATTGCATTGGGAGTTATACCTGATATAAATGATGAATTGAGGGGTGCTGACGAGTTGATGGGTGCAGCACACCAACATGGCACAAGTATACATATGTAACAAACCTGCACGTTATGCACATGTACCCTAGAACCTAAAGTATAATAAAAAAAAATAAAAATAAAAAAATAAACACGTAAATTTTAAGCAGAATTGATTAACTGTTGGTTAGCAGGCAGCTTGAACAGACCTCTCTAATAGCAATAACTGATAATGCCTATTTACCGAGGGTTGTATTGTATATTAAGAACTCTCTCATACACAATCACATTTTATTATGTTTGTTGTAGCATTAGTCAGGTCTCTTTGGATGTGTTTTTGCAGAAGATGCAATATTTGTGTATGCAGTAGGTGCTCAATAAAGAGAAGATAAGTTGACCTTTTTTTCTGTTTTGTCTTTGAGAACAATAGTGCAATAAGATTACAATACATTGTATTTTCTTCTTTTTTGTCCTAAACTATGAAAACTGACAACACTTATGGCCTTAACATCACTGAGCTTTGTAAAACAAATAAACAAAAGACTTGCTTGGGGGGAGGGGTTTCTGTGGTCCTTTCCTGTTAGCGGGTGATGACAGGTCTGAAGATCACAGGAAGGACCAAGGTCCCCTCTCTATCACAAGAGTCAGTCTCATCCCCTTTCCATTATTTTTTCCTCATCTTTCCCTCTTAAACAGGTCTGCTTGGAGAACCGAAGCCCAGGCAAATCAGAGTGAGTACCAATAAATCTGCCCCGCCCTTCTTACTTACCTCCCCAGCCTCAGCTCTCAGTCTCTCAGGTGATCAGAGATTTCAACAGAAACCAAAGTGAACCATTCTAGTCTCAACCCATACTCTGTGTATGGTGGGTTTTTTTTTTTTTTCCTAATTCTACTTTTTAACTTTTTTCTGATTATAAACATTGTTATATAGGCATGTTGTTAAAAAACAGAAATATCCAAAGCAGAAAGTGAAGTACTTAAAAGAATATTTCAATTGTGAAAAAAATCAACAGTGATAAAAAATAGTTTGACTGAATAAAAGTCCATGTTTAATACATGGTCATGACACTAACTCTGAGCCAGCCACAGTGCTGGAGCAGTTTGTCTGCATTAAGTCATTGAGTCCTCCCGACAGCCCTGTGAGCTAGGCTGATGAGCAAACAGAAGCTCAGAGGTTAGATAAGTAGTAGCACCTATATTTAAGTCAAGTCCATTTATCTCCACAACAAGAGCTCTTACCACTATTGCTGAAACTACACATTTCCTAAGCCTCAGGCCATGATTTTTTCTCTGCCTTATGTCAGTTCTCATTCTACCCTAACATCTGAAGGGCTGGGTGTTCAGGAAGAAGCCTGGATATGCTGCCACTGTGAATCAGTACTAAGTTCAGGCAGCACAGAGCAATGGGTAAGGCACATGACTTCCTGTGGGTCTTGGGCTTTGTCTGTCTGTCTCTCTCAGAGACTTGCTGCATAGACCAACAGAGCATTGAGCTGAGCTGTTCCTTCCACAGTATCTCTGCCACGCCTGGTCGATCTGGACTGGAGAGTGGATATCAAAACCTCCTCAGACAGCATTAGCCGCATGGCTGTCCCCACCTGCCTGCTCCAGATGAAGGTACATTCACTATCATGCCATTAGAAAGAAGAGGCAGCACCCCTGTGGCCATCTAAAACACCAGTCTCCAAGGTTTGGGATCTCTAACCCATATGTTTTTAAAAATGACCATCTCCTTTATCCTCCTTTGTTGAGTTACAATGTGTATGTATACTACTGTATTAACATATTATGGACATATTAAAACAACAAAACAAATGCAAAACATATTTTTAAAATAATTTGCTGATACCTAAAGGTAACCCTATATATACTCTTAGCAGTTTAGCTTTAACAATAGTGGTGTGCTTCCAGATTTTGAATAGCCTACCTGATCATTTCAGTGTACTCTAGCCAACTTCTTATGCAGTGATTAGGCTGTCATTATTTGTAAGGTGGCTGCTCCAGAGTTTCTACGAGTGGCCGGGCGCGGTGGCTCACGGCTGTAATCCCAGCACTTTGGGAGGCTGAGGTGGGCGGATCATGAGGTCAAGAGATCAAGACCATCCTGGCCAACATGGTGAAACCCCCTCTCTACCAAAAATACAAAAATTAGCCAGGCGTGGTGGCGGGTGCCTATAGTCCCAGCTACTCAGGAGACTGAGGGAGGAGAATCGCTTGAACCCGGGAGGTGGAGATTGCAGTGAGCCGAGATCACACCACTGCACTCCCGCCTGGTGAAAGAGTGAGACTCCATCTTAAAAAAAAAAAGAATTTCTGGTCTACATAACTATACACCCAGAAATTTAACACTTGTAAGAAAATGAAGAAGTAAGGGTGCCTCTAGCAATTAAGTTTTAAATATTAGTGAAGCTTAACTTCTTTTATTTTTTTAAACTAAAGGTTGTAAGATTATTCCTGCATCCCAGTGCAGGATTGTCTTAATTATCCAACAGAGCCTGCTCCTTAAATACAATGTAAACACACATAATGTTTTCTTACTTGAATGCTGAGAGTTAGGGTATCAGAGAGGTGAGTGAGCCTTGGCTTGGCCTTCTTTGATACGTACCCCAGGCACTTGTTGCAAATGGAGACTGACCCAGGCCTCTGATGCATCTCCTGCCCTCTCCCTTACTGCTAAATGACCCAAGGGCTGGTACTCTCTAGTGCTTAGGAAAGAGCCTCTCTTCAAAGGTTCAGCAGAACTGAGCTCAGCCTCGCAGGTTCAGGGCTTACTTACAGGGAGATAGGAAAAGAGGCAGCTTTGACTTTCTGGGCTATGTTCTCTTTTCAGATCCAGGAAGATCCCAGCCTATGTGGAGACAAACCCTCCATCTCAGCTGTCACTGTGGAGCTGAGCAAAGAAACACTGGACACCATGTTAGATGGTCTGGGCCGCATCCGAGACCAACTCTCTGCCATGGCCAGTAAATGATCCAGCCAGCTGCCAGGGCCACTGCCGTGACCCAGCTGCTCGTGAGCGATAAATGTCTCCCCACATGCAGGCTGCCCTTGCAGCTGCAGCTGACAACAGGCAGGATGGTGGGGACAGCAGGGGGCTACTGCCATCCAGAAGTTACAGTTGGATTGGGAAGAAGCAGCCAGATCCCCCGCTGTTCTCCTCACTCATCTTCTTTCTCTTTCTGAAGCTGGAGAGCAGAAGCCCCCATCTTTGAAAAGCTCCTGAGTGCAACTTAATTACCACCATGGCAGGGTGAGGGAACATTTGCATCGTCAGTTGCCTCTGCATAGCTGTTTGGGAAATTCAGGCCCAAATCATGCAGTTTATCCAATACATTTATTTCCAACATTAGCTCTAATTAGTTCATTTCCAATCCCAGAACACATGAAGGGAATCAGGTGAGAAATGCCAGCAGTTCCCAATCCTCTGTCAGGGAAGCCAGGCAGAGCCCACAGAGCATGGTCCATCGAGAGTGTTCCCTGAGCTCCCTGCACCACGCTGGAACCCCTCTTCAGTGCAGGAAGTCTGAAATGGGTACTAATTCCCTTCTTCATGAAACCAGGGCCCTCCTTCATCTGATGCAGCCACTTCTAGGTGAAGAAGTGGGAATAATTGGAAATAAACAACAGTTCTAAACTTTCATGATTTTTGTAGCTTCTTTTGTCCCCAAGTTATGGCCTTTGGCCAGTACTTTCTCTAGTTTTTGAAGATGATCCCCACTTCCTAATTCCCAGCTAAGCCCTTGACCCATGGTGTGACATGAAATCAGGCAAATGAATCTCAACCACCTTCTGTGTTTTCACCTGTTACGTAGAACAAAAGGAAGCAAGGCTAATCGTCAGTATGTGCTTGTTACAAGAGCTATGATGAAGGCACTCCTTCGAGTTTAACCAAATGAGATCATCTCTCTCATGTGCCTCACGCTTCACAGGGACTCCATGTGTGAAGATCTCCCTTCCCTCTCCAGATCATCCCAATGGCAACAGCTTGCAGCCTGCTGTTTGAGTGCTTTGCTTTGGCAGCTTCTCTGCTAGTTTGTGTACTGAGTGAATGGAGGACGTAAATCCTCAGATTAAGAATATGTTCTCGGCCGGGCGCGGTGGCTCAAGCCTGTAATCCCAGCACTTTGGGAGGCCGAGATGGGTGGATCACGAGGTCAGGAGATCGAGACCATCCTGGCTAACACGGTGAAACCCTGTCTCTACTAAAAAATACAAAAAAAAATTAGCCGGGCGAGATGGCGGGCCCCTGTAGTCCCAGCTACTCGGGAGGATGAGGCAGGAGAATGGCGTAAACCCGGGAGGCGGAGCTTGCAGTGAGCAGAGATCGCGCCACTGCACTCCAGCCTGGGCGACAGAGCCAGACTCTGTCTCAAAAAAAAAAAAAAAAAAAAGAATATGTTCTCAGGAGTCAGGCAGCCAAGGTCAGAAGCCAGCTCTGCTTCTCAGTGGTAAGGTGCTTGACCTCTAAATCTCAATTTTCACCCACTTTGTACTTTTTTCCTAAATTAAATGAGTATAATAGTAGTACCTACTTGATAGGACTTTTGTGAAAATTAGATGATATAATGCACCTAAAAACACTTAGTACTGTTACAACTAATAGGAAAGGCTTTGATTATTAATGGATGAGAGTAGAAAGCTTAGTGCATTTATTGTCTCATCTACTATAACAGAGTTGGTGTGAGAATTAATACTCTTATCCTCCCTTTATTGACCAGGAAACCAGCTCATTGAGGTTGAGTCATCTGCTGGTCATTAAGAGGTAGACCCCTATTTCTCTAGCCTGTCTACAACACAGGACTTTGCAAGGAACATGGAATTCTGTGATTAGCGCCATTTGGAAAATGTTGAAACTGAAGTACAGATGAGAGATCTTACCTCTGCCTACCCAGTGGGATACTAGGAAGGTCAAGGGAAAAAAATTCCAAGCTCTTCTTTATCTGCTATAGGAAGTGAACATTCAGTTTTTTGCATGCAATGACAAGAGGTCACGGACCCCAGAAGTCAGCCCACTATTTCCAAGTTGAGAGCCCCTGGTTGTACCCTCCAGTTGAGCTCACGCTTGTCACAAATTTACCCCCCTCCTTTCCTTCCATTCCCCATGACCTGCAGAGAGAGATCTCATATACCTTTCTCTTGGCCTCCCATGGGCATCCATAAGAAACACTTGAAGCAAGAAGCCCAGTAGAGGTGTCTGGGCAGTTGGACATTTCCTTTAGTCAGATCTGTCTGAATAGAGCCATCTGGGTACGTGACACAGAGGGCATTTGATAAATAATTGGAAAAGTCAATACATGTTTGCTACCCTTCACCTCATGTGTTCATTTAAGGCATTTGTTTTCCTCTGTAGTGATGATGGATTGTAGACACCGTATTTCTGGTTGGCCTGGCCCTATCTCAGAAGGGCCTCCTGGCTGTATCTGTTGATCTCAAAGGAAGTTGGCTCATTCACTGCTTGTCTGGTTTCCCAGTAGTACTTTGTGTGATGAAGCAGCTGTATACAAACTGTCCCTTCCTCAGGGAGTGGCAAGGTTTGGATGTCCAAACTCCATCCACAAAAGGACAGTGATCAATCTCACTGGTGCCTGTGCTGGCTGCCCAACACATCCCACCCACCCACCCACCAACAGGGGTCAGCATCTGCCTGAATCCTGATCAAATGCATGTGCCACAGCGATCGTCTCATGAATGTTCATGATTCCAATCAGCCGATCTGAGTCTGTCCCTGGGGCTTTCTCTGCTGTAACCAACAGAGACCACCTCCTGCCTCTAGGCTCTGACAGCCAGGCCAGTGATGATGGGGTCCATCTTCCTGCACACCAAAAGCCTGTCTGCTGTCAGAGAGGTCATCTAGACCCCAGAGGTTGGGAAGATGATGAGAGAAAATCTCGGTGCCTGATGCCAATCCCACTCTTCCTCCTTGTGTATTCATCAGGATGTACCAGGCTTGTGTTAAAGTCTACCCAGGATTTGTTTTAATCAGGAATGGTAAGACTCACAGACACAGAGGTGATTGTCATGAGGAAGAAGTCTGTGCTCACAGAACCCTAGAAACAGGAGGCATGGCATGCCACATCGGGCCACGTGGGGAAAGACCATCTCTTTGGGGCTTCTGGGGAAGTTGGAAACAGATGCTCCTTTTCTTTCCTGTTTATCATTAAACATTGAGTCACTTGTCTCTAGGAAGGGGACTTCTGATTTACCCCTGGGTTGGGAAATAAATCATGACAGCAGCAAGCAGACAACAGCAGAGAAGTATGTGATCTGAACATTTGTGGGATGCCATAATCCCTGGAGGAGCCCTTCACACTGACCCCATGAATGGCCCTCAACACATGCGCGAGCAAGGAGCAAGCATTCAGAGAAGTGCTCTCGCAGTACTCCAAGGAAGAGGCTGAAATTTGACTCAGCAAAGCCCAGAGGGAAAAGGGAAAGTGGTTTATGAGTGTCCTCAGGCGCTATCACATCCTAGACACTAGGCACTTTCATCTAAATGACTCTCATGACCCCAGTATTGTCAGTGATCCTCAGTCAGTGGATCAGACTTGTCCCTTGGCATAAAGAGGGTAGCCAGTCACTCCTGATCCCCTTCAGAGGGACCTTTTGAGAAACAAATGTAGCCAATTACTTATATAACCCCAGGCACTCTGTCCTGAATCCTGGGTGCTCCACCACCGTGGAAAAATAGGTTAGTCCCAGACACATGACACCAGCCTATGAGGCAGCTCCGGAACTCAGCTTCTCGAGCATCACAATTTCAAGCTGGGAATTAATGGCAACACCTGACAAAAAACACAACACAATGCAGTAGCCATCAAGCAGGAAGTCTGAGCACTCTACTCCCAGCTGTGCCTTGCCAAGCAGTGGCTGCTGTCTGTTGGGTCCGGGTAGTAAGTCAAGATCAGTCTAAGAACATTCCATCTCCATCTGGCATCAAATCACCCTGCTCACTGTTCCAGTTGTTCTCAGAATTTGTTTTAATCAGGAATGTTAAGACATAAGGCACACAGACATGGAAATGATTATCATGAAGGAAGAAGTTTGTGCTCATAGAGTCTAGAAGCAGGAGGTGTGGCACACGGGGCCACGTGGTTCAGAAGGATAAGTGTTGGTCAGGAGGCAGAGAGAGGGGAGAGCATGGCCCCAAGCCTGTATTGGGGTTTTCATAGGAAGGAATGGTTAAAACGAGGCATATATGCTGACTAAGTTTAGGGTTGGATAGTTTGAATAATTTGGGTGGGTTCAGGGCCATAGGGATGGTCCCTAGTTGTCTGGCCCTAGAGTGACTTAGGGCAGGGGGAATATTGGCTTGGCATGTGAGAGTTTGGTTTTAAAAAGAAGAGGAAGATGGTTGGGAGTGTGGGCTCTGGATTAGTTGGTTTGTACATCAAAGGCGTGCTCCCAGGAGAATTGTTTGTGCGCGCACTGTCTCTCTCTCTCTCTCTCTCTCTCTCTCTCCCTCTCTCTCTCTCTCTCTCTCTCTCTCTAGGAATTTGCTAGCCCTGGATGGGGCGGCTTCTTTAGATCAAGGACCCAAATGCTAGAGCATGAAGAATACAGAAAATAAGAACGTATACTCAATACAAGGTTATGCTGCAGTAACAAACAATCCCAAAATTGTCGTGGCTTTTTACACAACTAAAGTTTCTTTGCCAATGCTGTACATTCACTGCAGGTTGGAGGAGGAGGGTGGGTATTCTGCTCACTGTAATCACTAAGGGCCTAAGATGATGGAAGCTTCATCTCAACACATGCCTCCACAATCACCAAGGCAGGGAAAGGGGCTATGGCAAATTGCACCTGTGATCTTAAAGCTCCTGCCCAGAAGTACCAGTCAAATCATATGGGCACACCTAACCATGAAAGAGCAGAGAAGCTGAATCCTACCATGTGCCAGGACGGAAGAGAAGCGGGATATTTGTGATTAGTCCTGATGACTACTGACAACTGTCACTGGAACCAAAAGATTCCTCTTTCGCTTAAGCAAAAGGAAGAATTGTTCAAAAGAATTGTGGCCAAGCGCAGTGGCTTGTGCCTGCAATCCCAGCATTTTGAGATACCAAGGTGGGCAGATCACTTGAGGCCAAGAGTTTCAGACTGGCCTGGGCAACATGGTGAAACTCTGCCTCTGCGTAAAATACAAACATCCGCTGGGCATGGTGGGGTGTGCCTGCAGTCCCAGCTACTCAGGAGGCTGAGGTGGGAGGATTGCTTGAACTTGATCAAGGTGTCAGTGAGCTGAGATTGCACCACTGCTCTCCAGCCTAGGTAACAGAGTGAGACCCTGTCTCAAAATAAAAATAAAAAAGAATTGTAATAATACATGCCCCGACACCCCATTTCAGCTTTTTTCTCATGATATAATGATAAATCTCCTCACCTGTGTGGCACATGAGAGCACCTGAAACATTTTCTTAGATATCATCTTACCTCTTCACACAACCTTCTCGGGTTATTGGAGCATCCATTCACAAGTATTTGTGCATTTTACTGAGGGGAAGTCAGCTCAGAGTAGTCCGGGGCTGAGCTGGAACTTGTATCTGGGGCTTTCAATTCAAAAGCCGGTGGTTTCTCCATTCCTGCCTCAACCTGGGGAAGAGAAAACTCATGATTCTTTACAGATCACCTAAATTTCCCCTTAATTTGGCAACTTTCGGCTCACTCCGTCATCAGTCCTGCCTTACCATCTCCATCCGGATCATGGTCATTTTCCTTTGCCTCCCTTTTCTGGTGATTTTTAGTTCCAAAGACAAATTGGCATGAGGACCAGACATTTGGGTTCTTCCCACACAAGCCAGTTCTCTAAATACACACAGTGGGCACCATGTCCAATACTCATTAGTCAAGCTCTGTGGTCTGGTATTTACAAATTTCCAGGAAACGAGTCCAGCGTGGTGCGAGAAGCTCTCCGTTACTTTGTTCAGTAAGCTGAGATGTTATCAGAAGCGACAGTTTTCTAAAAAATTATTATTTGTTTTAATATTTCAATCTAGAAACCATTGGCTACCTGGCATTTTGAAAGTTTTCCAGTGGTTGAACATTTACAAGAACAATTGTGAACCTGTGACCGTTGGCTTCCAAATATTGATCGTTCCTGAACATGCTCTTACCAGCGTAATGTTGACCTTTACACAACTTCCTTCTTTCTTTGGTGCTCACATTTTTGTGATTTAATCGTCCTTTTTATAAGTACTTCAAGAAAAAATAAAGAATATTTTCTAATAGTATTCCCTGGTTGGTGTCAGAGGACCCTAATCTCTAAGGAGAGGGAATGGTCCTTTATTTGGGGAAGTGTCAAGAGTTCTTAAAGGTAGGTCTGAGAGGCTGAGTTTCTATTAGCCCCAGGCCCTTGGGAAAGTCTCTAATGGGCTTTTAGGTCTCATCTGTAAGTAGAGATAAGATAACTCCTTCAGTAATGCATCCCATAAATTTACAGTAAACTGCATAGACTCACAGGCTGAAGAATGGAACTTTCTTGACTATTGTTATCAATGTTGAACTAGCTATATGACCTAAGACACATACCACACAGTAAAATACAATACTGTCCCAACAAACGGAATGATAAATTATTTGAGAGATGCTTTGGGGTATCAGAGGGCATGGGGTCATTATTATACACATGCTGGACCCCCAGCTCAGGGGATGGCCTCTGGTTAGAATTTCAGAAACTCTGATAAAGCTCTTGCTCAAGATATTTTTGCTTATTTGCTTATTAAACATCAGGGAGCAAGAGCCACTGTATTAGGATATTGATTTGGCTGCTTTAACAAAAGCCCAGCTTCCATGGATTAAAGAATTTAGAAGTTTCTCTCTATGTAGAAGTCTGAGCTGGTGGGAGCTTTGAGCGAGTAGGATGGTTCTGCTCTGGTTCATAGACTCAGAATTCTTCCATCTTGTTTCACCTACGGCCAGGTATTGCCCTCATTGCTGCGAGCAAAGCCTGTGCCCCATCACCCTCCAAGTCTATATCCCAGCCATAGGAAAGGGGGAAGGGGAAGAGGAGGAGGAGGAGGAGGGTATACCCCAGAAGTTGCCACATTATTTTCACTCATGTCCCACTGGCCTCCATCACATGATCTATACTTAGCTGCAAGATAGGTTGGGAAATACAGTCTCTGCTGGGTGGTCCTGTGTGTAGCTAACACGTTGGGGTGGGGGAGGGCAGGAGAATAAGCCACTGGGTTTCTTGATTTTACTGAAATAGAGCAGATAGAGACAATTCACAGGTACTGTCATAAACACCCACTCAGCTGACTACAGCTCAGTGTGGCTTAATTTATCAGTTACTTTCCCGGAAGCAGGTTTTCTGCAGGAAGAGAAAAGAACAGAAAGGAACTGTGCGGTGGTGGGGAGGAGCAGGTGGTGATGTGGGTGCTTCTTGAGGACAGAGACCATGTCTCACTTGATATCCATGATACCTTCCACTGTGTCTGGCGCACAGTACATTGCCCCATAAATGTCCCTTTGCATCCCACTTCTTCCACAAACTCACGGGATTTGACCTGTGTAGCAGATGCCTGAATTAGATTGAATGCAATAGAATGGCAGACTGACAGAATTCACGCTCACTTGAATTGCTCTTCCTAAATCGACCTCAGCTGGGCCCTAATTCACCAACTAGGTGATTTCATCATTCTCCACCTTTCTTTCATTCTCCAGGATTGATTTCTGGTCTTTATTGGCTTTGAGTCTGTGAGTGTGGGAGATTGGTTCATAGCAGTCTCCCAGCCACACTGTTTGGCTTGGGTAGGAAGAGGTAGGGATTGGGAACTCTGGGTTAGGGTAGGAAGGAGCTGCTGCTGAGGTGGTTAAGTGGAGGGGCAGATGTGGACCTTCTGAGCTCCTGCCACTGCAGAGTTCAGGGACCAGCACTTCCAAGGGGTCAGCAAAGTCTCCAACTGCTGGAGGAGGGCAGGAAAGAGGCACTAGCCCTGGGCCTGAGCAGAGGTGGCCGCACGGTCACCAGGGCTTTGCCCCGCCATGCCCTCTCTCTGGAATGCCTTCCCTTAATCCTTCCCTAATTCCTATTCATGCTTCTGGGTTCAGGAGCAGCACCTAACAGGGGCCCAGGAAGTCAAATTAACTGGCCTGTCTTCTCCACCTGCGTTTTCTCCGTCATTCCTCGGCACGCTGCATTTTAATGATCTGTATCTGTGCTTTCCCCCACACCCTGTTCACCTTTCTGTTCCCCACACCTGAGCGCACAGATAATGGGCAGCTTCTGTGGGTACCGAGAGCTTCCTGGCAGCAGCTGAACTGAAGTGTATCCCTGGGGCTACTTCTATAAAACGGATCATCACTCAAGGGGCCATACCTCGTTTGGTGACCCAAGGTTCTCATGCGCAAAAGCCAAACCTCACCTGGGCGCAGCTGGAGCTTGCCTGAGATGCCCAGCAGATGGCGCAGTCGTCCTCCTTATCGTCCCACCCTGGCCTAAAATCGGAACAAAGACCAGGAAAGCTGGGGGAAGGTGGGGTAGTGGACAGGCCTCTCCTAGAAACCTGAGAAGCTTCCTGCAAAAGAAGCCCTCAGGCCCAGGCCCCTTCACCTACAGAACTCTCCCGCTCAGGCCCTGGGCAACATAGGCAGAGAAGGCAGAAGACAGAGCAGGCAGGGCAGGCCCACCCAGGGCACCCGTTCAACATGCTCCCCAGGCCCAGCTGCAGAAGCCCCCAGGGTCTCCTCAGGGTGCTTCTGAGATGCCACCATTAGGGCCCATTAGATACAACGCTTCCAGATCAGGTTTTGCTCATGGCAACCATGCAGGTCCCACAGTCTGTCCACAGTGGAACTTTCTACACCTGGACAGGTGGTAGAGCCAGGATTCAAATTTGGGCGTGCTTAGAGCTAAGTCTCAGTTTCTTCATCTCTAAAAGAGAGAGATGGAGAGTACTTTTTCCTGGCAATGCCGCTTGGAGGGGATTCATTGTACATGAAGGTGTCTGAGAAATAAAAGACGCCGAATGTTGGTTTAACTTCAAATATGTACACAGGTGCCTCCACTGGGGTGAGCCCTTCCACAGCTCAGAGGATTCGTCAGTTCTTTTCTGAGAGTAGGTTTGATGTGATGGGGTTGACGGGGGTGGGGACATGGCAAGGAGCCCTTGTCACCTCTCATCTGGACAAGTCCAAAGGCCTCCAAACTGGTTCCCTGCCTCCCATCGTGCCATCCCTCTCTCCCCACCTCCCATCCTTCCTCCTCATTGCTGCAGGTGTCTTGCAAATGGAAATCTAATGTCACTCTCTTGCCTAAAATACTTAAACAAATACTCAGAATAAAGCCCAAACTCAGAAAAATGTTATTCAGTGTCCTTTACAACCTGATTTCTGACGACATTTTAGTCTCATGAAATAAAATTAAGAAATGGACTTAAATCAGAATCAGCAGTGCCCGGACCAGGGGCTGGAATGGGTCCTGGGTGATGATTCGGGTCAGCTCTGGGCCTCAAGGCCGGAAGGAGTGACAGGATGAGGAAGAAGGGAAGGAGAGGGCTTGGTAGCCCGCATTGTCCAATTCTCAATCTGCCTTTTCTTGAGGGCAGGGCCTGGGACAGTGCCTGCAGTCACAGATACTCAGTCAGGATTTGTTGAATGCATGTAGGAATGAAAGAACAAATGAAGGAAAAAAATGACTATCCTGACAGGGACTAGGGTTGACTGAGTGATCACTGTCAGTACCACCAGCCACTGTCTTTTGCTAACCTCAGAGGCTGGAAGGGGCACTACTGGAGGACAGTGAGGCTAAGGAGAAGAGAGCTCATCTCAGCTGCACCATCTGGGACCCTGCTCTAGGGGTTTGGGTAACGGTGACATCAAGGGCAGAAATCCCAGAGCCTGCTATGCCCACAGCCTCTGAATGCTCTGTCCCAAACCTCCCAAGAAAGTCACCCGGGCTGCAGAGCCCCAGGGAAACCCTGTGGTCATCCAGGGTGCATGGGCATGGCTGCCGGCCATCTGTTTCCCAGGATGGCTTTCTCCCTGGCACAGATGGTGAATCCAGACTCCTCTCTCCCATATCACACAGCCAGCTGCAGAAGACACTGCATTGCTGCAGTCTCTGCCTGGTCTCTCTCATGACCCCATTTTCCACATCATTCGCCTCCACTCCTCTCCATATGTTGGTTTCATTTCAACCTTATCCAAAACGAACTCCTCCCTCTGGTTAGTCTGTTGAGCCATCTCACAAAATGAAATTCATAGCATCTGAAGCAGTAGGAAACTCTTCTCTTGGCTTGTTTAGCAGAGGCATGGGTATTCCCTTCATCCCCCCTCACCTTAGCTCATCCTCATCATGATCTCTCACCTGGAATACTGGATTCGCTTCTGAAGGGCACCCTGCACTGACCTTGTCCTCCCCAAGTCCAACCTTCTCAGTGCTTTCCAGAAAGTAAACTTGATCTAGTTTTACCCCCCAAACCTGGTCTGACCTTCCGAGGCTTCTCCATCTTAGTAAATAACAGCTCCAACCAGAGACGTGGGAAACATCACTGCCTCCTTCTCTGTCTGCCGCTGCACCCACCCTCCTCCCATTTAATCCATTAGCAAGACTTGCTGGTTCTCGATCCAAAATATACTCACATTGGTCCATTTCTCTCCATCTGTGCACCAACTTGGTTAATGACTCTGTCATTTCTCACCTATGGTAGCCTCTAAGCATGATGACATCTGCCAACCTCTGCCTCCTGAGCTCCTAACACTTTCCTTAGCACTCCATTCACACCAACCTTCCTTCAGTTCCAAGTGTCCTCCAAAGTCTTTCCGGCCACAAGACCTGTGCACTCACTGCATGCCCCACCCACCCCTCACCCTGCTCCGAACTGTAACACTCTTTCCGCTGCTCTTGACAAGACTGGGTTCTTCCCATTTTTAAAGGCTCATCTAAAAGATCCCTTCCTTAGAGAAACTTTCTCAAGCTATGCTCTCTAAAGAGGATTCTGTCTTTTATTCTGAATCACAGCATCCTGTTCATTTCTTGCCCCCCACCACCCCACGCCATGGAAAGTCTCACTAATTCAGTGAACTGATGTGCATTCTAATTTATTTACCATGCTCATTTTCTGTCTCCCCACTGGAAAACTTGTCTGTCTTGTTCAACGTTATATCCCCATAGCCTAGCACAGAGTACATGCTCAATAAATATACGCTGGCCGGGCGCGGTGGCTCAAGCCTGTAATCCCAGCACTTTGGGAGGCCGAGACTGGCGGATCACGAGGTCAGGAGATGCAGACCATCCTGGCTAACACGGTGAAACCCCGACTCTACTAAAAAATACAAAAAACTAGCCGGGCGAGATGACGGGCGCCTGTAGTCTTAGCTACTTGCTAGGCTGAGGCAGGAGAATGGCGTGAACCCGGGAGGCGGAGCTTGCAGTGAGCTGAGATCCGGCCACTGCATTCCAGCCTGGGCGGCAGAGTGAGACTCTGCCTCAAAAAAATAAATAAATAAATAAAAATAAATAAATAAATAAATAAATAAATATATGCTAACTGAATGTAATAAATGAATGGAAGATGCATCATGGCTCTGTCCTGCTTTTCTCTGTCAATGGTTTCCCATTGTCCCCAGTATGCTGTCAAAACTCCAGACTCCACAGGGCTCCATTAGAGTTTCTTCACGAACTTACCTCAGCTCACCTTTCCAATGTCCTCATTAGGTTTATGAGGAATTGATCTGGAAAGGCTCAAGCCATAATGGGTTCCATGGTGCAGACAAGAGCCCTGGCCTCGCAGTGAGAAAAAGGGACATTGAACAAATGATCTTTATGATTCCAGGCAGTGCTTCCATTCTGTGCAGTCTGAGGTTTGTTTGGGTGTGTGGTTAGTTTGTTTATTTGCTGTTTGTTTTTTAAACCATAGCTGGGATGAAACGCTGAATCAAGAAGCGAAGGGAGAAATCAGAGAACAGAGGCAACAGCTCTTGCTGTCTTGGGTGACTGGGAAGGGATATGCAGAGATCAGGAATCCCTAGTGTCAACTCAGGCCAGGCAGCGTCAGGAGTCTCAAGAAAACAAACCCTGGAGATTGGCAGGTCCGAGAGCAGGGCAGGGGGCCACACCGGTCTCGTTCACCTTCTATCCCCAGTGCTTAGTCTTTGGTCCTTGGTGAAAGATTGAGGGGAAGCACATGCCACAGGGACCGGAAACCCCATCCCACTCAAATCACAAGAAAGTCCCGCGGGCCATGGTGCCTCTGAACGAGAAGCATCTACGGATGGCAGGGGCAGGGCTATTTGCCCCACTCATCTCCCCTCCTCAGACCTCAACTGAGCCTTCAGCCGCCCCAGTGAACATGTCCTACTGGCCCAGCCTCAGTTCTGCTCCCTCCACTGATAAACGTATCTGACAGATTAAACATCTTTGCTGGCTCTTTGCAATGGCTCTGTGTCTGGATACGGTTTCTTTTCCTTTTTTTTTTTTTTTTTTTTTTTTTTT
>NW_016807388.1:376739-379294 GCF_001698545.2 Rhinopithecus bieti | reverse complement strand
TCCAGCCTGGGCGGCAGAGTGAGACTCTGCCTCAAAAAAATAAATAAATAAATAAAAATAAATAAATAAATAAATAAATAAATATATGCTAACTGAATGTAATAAATGAATGGAAGATGCATCATGGCTCTGTCCTGCTTTTCTCTGTCAATGGTTTCCCATTGTCCCCAGTATGCTGTCAAAACTCCAGACTCCACAGGGCTCCATTAGAGTTTCTTCACGAACTTACCTCAGCTCACCTTTCCAATGTCCTCATTAGGTTTATGAGGAATTGATCTGGAAAGGCTCAAGCCATAATGGGTTCCATGGTGCAGACAAGAGCCCTGGCCTCGCAGTGAGAAAAGGGACATTGAACAAATGATCTTTATGATTCCAGGCAGTGCTTCCATTCTGTGCAGTCTGAGGTTTGTTTGGGTGTGTGGTTAGTTTGTTTATTTGCTGTTTGTTTTTTAAACCATAGCTGGGATGAAACGCTGAATCAAGAAGCGAAGGGAGAAATCAGAGAACAGAGGCAACAGCTCTTGCTGTCTTGGGTGACTGGGAAGGGATATGCAGAGATCAGGAATCCCTAGTGTCAACTCAGGCCAGGCAGCGTCAGGAGTCTCAAGAAAACAAACCCTGGAGATTGGCAGGTCCGAGAGCAGGGCAGGGGCCACACCGGTCTCGTTCACCTTCTATCCCCAGTGCTTAGTCTTTGGTCCTTGGTGAAAGATTGAGGGGAAGCACATGCCACAGGGACCGGAAACCCCATCCCACTCAAATCACAAGAAAGTCCCGCGGGCCATGGTGCCTCTGAACGAGAAGCATCTACGGATGGCAGGGGCAGGGCTATTTGCCCCACTCATCTCCCCTCCTCAGACCTCAACTGAGCCTTCAGCCGCCCCAGTGAACATGTCCTACTGGCCCAGCCTCAGTTCTGCTCCCTCCACTGATAAACGTATCTGACAGATTAAACATCTTTGCTGGCTCTTTGCAATGGCTCTGTGTCTGGATACGGTTTCTTTTCCTTTTTTTTTTTTTTTTTTTTTTTTGAGGCAGTCTTGCTCTGTTGCCCAGGCTGGAGTATGGTGTAATCTGGGTTCACTGGAGACTCAACCACCCGGGCTCAAGCAATCCTCCCACCTCAGCCTCCCAAGTAGCACACACCACAATAGGCCAACTGATTAAAAAAATATATATATACAGATGTGGTCTTGCTTTGTTGCCCAGGCTGGTTGCAAACTCCTGGGCTCAAGCGACCCTCCTGCCTCAGCCTCCTAAAGTGCTGGGATTATAGGCATGAGCCACTGTGCTCAGCCCCCGGTTTCTTGCTGTTATCCTCCCAAGCCCAGCAGCACCAGGCAGCTGCCAGGATTGAAGAAGGCACTTCCGAGTTTCCAAGTCAGCTTCCTCAAAGAGTGTTCCCTCAATTCCTAGGTGTGCAGCTCTGGCGATAGCCCTCTGGGCTCAGGCCTGACCACAGATATAAACTGAGCCTCTGCAGCAGGGATGGGGTAGGAGGAGCTGACGGAATCTAGGGACTTTTTCACGAACCACAGTTCTTCCAAGCAGTACGAGCTTCTCCACAGCAAACCCCAAAAACTGTGTGCACTTCTGATTAATCCACTGAGATGAGTCCGCTGAGAGGGCAAAGGATCTCCACCATCCTTTTAGTAGAGACTAAACACTGGGCACCAGAAGTTGGCACACAAAGCATCTGGCGGGCATGCACACCAGGTCTTTGAATCCTTGTATCCCTCAGCGGTGGTTTTATTATCTCCACTTCCTCAGATCAGGAAACAGAGCCTTGGAGATGAGAAATAATTTGCTGGAGGTCACAGCTAGGTCTGGCCCCAAGTCCAGTGGTTTTTGGTTTCTGGACAAATACAGTGTGGAAAAGGATCATCCTCAGAAGATAAAAGTGTCAAAATTGACGAGATGGCCCCCAGAAGTGCCAGTGATCTAAAGCTGAGAGCTCCAGGGACAAGGAGAAGGGGGCTGCCCCAGACGGACCGATCAGAGACCAAGGAGGCTGGGGAGATGTCTGGGAACCTGGTGACATTAGGAGCAGTTGGAAATAGAGGAGGGAAAGAAAGAAATAGAGGAGGGAAAGACTCAGGAGGGGGTAACATCAAAAGCTTATCTCATGACAGGCGGGATGCATGTTATTCCAGGTGGCGGGCAAGGTTGGAGTGCGGAGGACAGTGGGGAGGGATAGCTGCCTGGCTTTGTAGGGTTATTCTGTGGCTCTGGGGGTTGCGGATGGTAAAAGCTGGTGCTTTAACATCAGGTGCCTCTGTGGGTTCTTCGGAAGCCTCCATCCGAGGGTCCTAACACAGGTGCCTGTCTTCTCCAGTGGCCACTCAGGACTAACACCTCTGTTTTCTGTGATCCACTCCATTTACAGGTTTACTCTGTTGAAGCCACATCAGCGCCTCCAGGCTGAGGTTATACGTGGCTTGTAAAGCCTAAAATATTTACCATCAGGCTTTTACAGAAAAGTTTGATTAAAGTTTGATGAAAAAATAGTATGTTATACACCTTGCCTTTTTTTTTTTTTTTTTTTTTTTTTTTTT